>NC_050465.1:300000-410000 GCF_903995425.1 Onychomys torridus | reverse complement strand
AAGTACACCCTTAGGGGTGGGGCAGTAGCTCAGCAGATGAAGCACTGACACTCAGTTTTGAGGCTCTGAGTTCAGATCCCCAGAAACCCCTATAATCCCAGGAGGCAAGAGGTAAAGGACAGGTGCTCCACTACAACAAGCTAATTAGTTGGCCTAGCTAAAATAGATAGCAATGGTGAGAGACCTAACCTCAATAATAAGGTTGAGAGTGATTGAGGAAGACATTCAGCATCAGGTGACCATATGCATGCACCCATGTAATCATGTGCATGCATACACAGGTATATATATATATATATAAACATAACACATCCATATGCTTAAAACGTAAGTATATCCCAATGCACCCCTGGGTGCTATGCTAGGTCAATTGTGGAACCGACAAATGACTGAACTCTTACTTTCCAGGGGCTGTCATTCTCATATTGGAAAGAAATAGCAAACATCCCAACAGTTAAAACAAACTACCATAGTAGAATAGTATAGAATCAGGCAGTGCTGTGCTGTTCAGGAGATAAAATGAGGCAATGTGATTCTGGGGAGGTGGTTGTTTTAATTCAGAGAAGGTTGGCTATCTGAGAAGGTGCTCACTGAAACATGAATATTCATAAGGAGGCTGTCCCATGCTCCTGGTGGGACATATGTTGCAAGCAGAAGGAACAACATGTCTTTGTTTTTTTGTTTGTTTGTTTGTTTTGTTTTGTTTTGGTTTTTCGAGACAGGGTTTCTCTGTGTAGCTTTGCGCCTTTCCTGGAACTCACTTGGTAGCCCAGGCTGGCCTTGAACTCACAGAGATCCGCCACCACCGCCCGGCCGAGGAACAACATCTCAAGGGCCTTATGTTGAAAACAAGCTTGGTCATGGTGTTTAGATCACTGGGAGAGAACAAAACTCAGGAAGAAAGTGGGATTGAGAAAGTGGTAAAGAGATAGATCTTGCCAAGCCATAGTTGGGAGTTTGGAAGCTCTGCTCATCTCTATACCAGCAGTCCATCACCATGATAGGGAGTTTAGAAATTTACCTTATGAGTGACAGATAGCTCATGGTGGGTCTTAAAGACTTGACATAGGATTAATTCTCATAGAAAGAGAATGTCTGACTGTTGCTTGGAGGATAGGTTGTAGTGGACAAGAAAGGGGACAAGAGACCAATTGTGAGATTGCTATACTAACTCTAGCTAAGAGATGATGGCCACGAGAATGGAGTCAATGAATGATCATTGGTTTGGAGGACTGCTTTGATTAGAGATCCAGTAGGAATTATCAGTAGATAGGGTATAGACTCTCAGAGAAAGAAACTGTCTCTTTAGGACTTTAGCTTAAACAAATCAGTGAATGTTGGTACCATTCATGGAAAAAGCAAGGACTCCAGGGAAGACATGATGGCAGATGACGTTTATTTTCTTTTTTAAAAGAATGATGTTTTCTTTGGCTATTGCTTTTGAGATCCTGATTCAGGCACTTAGAACACAAGGCATATATATTAGGGCAGAAGTCTTACCTAGACATATATATTTGAAATACAGCTGGGGATTCAAATCAAGGAGCCAAATGTGATGTTTCAGAGCAGAGAAGAGGTATGAGAACAGGTCCTTTGACGGGTCTTCCTGCACTTGACCTTGTAATTCTGTGTTAATGTATTAACTGTTTCTGAGGACAGTTGCTGAATCAAATTATTGCATTCTCTGTTTTGTAAATCGCCATCATAACACGTGAATGCAACATTATGAAATCTTCATGCAAACACCCTCTTGTGCTTCATTTCCTTTGTAGTGTGATGGGAAATATGATAAAATCTGGGAACACTCAATTTCCCCAAAATATTTGTTTGAAAACCTAAGACAGCTCTGTCAATGTGACAATATTTTATAACCTCATTACTTTAAACCTGAAAGTGCTTTTTATTAGGAAATGGCTGGATTTCCAGGAAGGGCTCCTGGAAAACTTTCCAGGAAGAAAACGTTCATTTCTGTTGTTTCTTATTACCACCAGTTTTTAGTCCTGGGTTTGAGGCAGAACACTTGACGACGTTAAATTGCTTTAGCTGTTCAGAGTATTGGCTTTTTTAAAAAACAGTGAAGTGCCTTTGAAATGTTTATAACATAATCATAAAAGGAAAACATGATGATCCAATAAATATCAACATTGTAATTTGAGGAACTAAAAAATAAAAGTCTACATCCTAGGCAAGGCATTGGCATTCTTGTTCACCCGCATTGTGAACCTAAAATGAAAAGCAGGTGGGCTGTGTTGACTGTGCTTTGTTGTGGTTTCAGAAGACACCTTTGTTTCACGTTGGTACTCACCATTTTCCTTTGTTTACTGTCCATTACAACATGGTTAGTGCTAAACATGCTGTCTTCTTATCACTTTAATGGGGCTAAAAGGTAAGATGAAACTTTCATTTTATCTACATATTAAATAGGAAGTTTACAACTTACAGTCTACAACCATAACCAAATAATAATCACCAAGTAGTATAGTATAGTGCTACTGACAAATTTATATAACGAACTGTCCCCTTTAAGATTCCTATTGAGAGTTCTTATTTGTTTTTTTAAGTCTAACCTTATAGTTATTAAGAATAAACAAAGATGCAATATACAAACCATGGGCACAAAGATGCAATATACAAACCATGAGCACAAAGATATATTGTACAAACAAACCATGGCACAGTTGTTACTTTTGGTAAGAGGATCTGGTATGTCCAGTGCTGGTGAGGTGGTAGGGTGGGTAAATGAACTTGCCACCAAGCCTGATAACTAGGGTTCTGTTCTTAAGATACACATCATGGGAGAAGAGAACTGTCTCCCACAAGTTGTTCTATGACCTATACAGGAGCTCCATGGTACACTAGGCTACGTATTCATTTACCCAAATAAATATGCAATTTTTAAAAGGGGAAGATACCTAACTCTTAAAGCCAGCTTTGTGGGCTGCCCATCACCACTGCAGAATGACTGGACCCTCAATGGAACTATGGTGTTTGGTCTCAACCTCTAGGCAAGGGCACTCACTGGCCTAAGGGATAGCGGCAAACAATGAGCCCAGCAGTTAGTAGTAATTGTTTTCTAAACAGTGAACATTTTTTCCTGTTACTTGTTTTTTTAATAGTTGGAGTCTTATGACATCAATGCCTAACAATTTTTCACTGGAGAGAGGAGGTGATTTTCAGTGTGTGCTTTAAAACAAAACCAAAATAAAACCTAAGTAGCCTTTTCTTTTACTTAGTGATTTTACTGACTTTTTTGCGAACATTCTTTGGACCACCAAGAGTTACCAGCTTTGATTTTTATCAATTTAAGTGGCATTGATATTTATATAATTCAATTCTTCTTATACTTTTTCTACCTACATCCCTTGTCTAGCTCTTAAAGTGGCACACATATACTCTCTAATATTATTTGTTCTTTTTGATTTGCATTCTGGTGCATTTCATGTTCTCTTTTGACTGTATTTTATTTGTCACACACAGTCTCATAGGTTTTTACAGGTCAAAGAAAAAAACGTTGCCTGCACTCAGGTAACTGCCTGTGTCAGCACGGCCTGTATGGTCTCTTCACAAGTTGTGTGAGTAGCATGTGACATTGATTGTATGCAGCCCAGATTGAGAAACTTCAGTGAGTTAATTCAAACCATTTCTATATATCTTTTTTTTAAATATTTGTGTTTTAATTTTACACATCAGCCATGAATTCCCCTGTCCTCCCCTCTCCCACACCCACCCCCACCTTCCCCCCATCCCTCCCCTCCATTCCCATCTTTTCCTGGGCCAAGACTCCCCTGGGGATTCATTTAAACCTGGTAGATTCAGTCCAGGCAGGTCCAGTCCCCTCCTTCCAGGCAGAGCAAAGTGTCCCTGTGTAAGCCCAAGGTTCCAAACAGCCAGCTCATGCACTAAGGACAGGTCCTGGTCCCACAGCCTAGATGCCTCCCAAACACTTCAAGCTATCCAGAGGGCCTGATCCACCTGGGGACTCCACAGCCTTTGGTTCATAATTCATGTGCTTCCATTCGTTTGGCTATTTGTCCCTGTGCTTTTTTCCTATCTTGGGCTCAACAATTCATGCTCTTATAGTCCCTCCTCTTTCTCTACCATTGGACACCTGGAGCTCCACCTGGGGCCTGGCTGAGGATCTCTGCATCCACTTCCATCAGTTATTGGATGAGAGTTCCAGCATGACTGTTAGGGTGTTTGGCCATCTGATCACCAGACTAGGTCAGATCAGGCTTTCTCTCGACCATTGCCAGCAGTCTACAGAGGATGTATCATTGTGGATTTCTGGGGACCTCTCAAGCACTCTGCCTATTCCTGTTCTCATGTGGTCATCATTTATCATGGTCTGTTATTCCTTGTTCTCCCTTTCTGTTCTTGATCCAGCTGGGATCTCCTGCTCCCCTAAGCTTTCTTTCCCTCAAACCTTGCCCTTCATTACTCCCACTGTCGTCCAGGTTGTTCATGTAGATATCATCAATTTCTCTGTCATTGGGTGATCCCTGTGTCTTTCCTAGGGTCCCTTTTTCTAGGTAGCCTCCCTGGAGTTGTGTAGCAGTCTAGTCATCTTTGTTTCACATCTAGTATCCTCCTATGAGTGAGTACATACCATGTTTGTCCTTCTCAGTCTGGGTTACCTCACTCAGGATGGGCTATAGAACTAAACAGAGAATTCTCAACAGAGGAAGTTCAAATGGCTGAAAGACATTTAAGGTATTGCTCAACATCCCTAATTATCCGGGAAATGCAAATCAAAACGACTCTGAGATACCACCTTACACCTGTCAGAATGGCAAAGATCAAAAACACAGAAGACAGCTTATGCTGGAGAGGATGTGGAGCAAGGGGAACTCTTCTCCACTGCTGGTGGGAATGCAAGCTTGTACAGCCACTTTGGAAATCAATATGATGCTTCCTTAGACAATTAGGAATCCATCTCCCCCAAGACTCAGCTGTAGCACTCTTGGGCATATACCCAAGGAATGCTCAATCATACCACAAGGGCATTTGCTCAGCTATGATCATATCAGCATTGTTTGTAATAGCCAGAACCTGGAAACAACCTAGATGCCCTTCGACTGAAGAATGGATAAAGAAAATATGGTACATATACACAATGGAGTACTACTCAGCAGAGAAAAACAATGATATCATGTGGTTTGCATTTCTATATATCTTATGACTGACATACTTAAACTCTTTTGATCATATTATTTTGAGCATTCTAAAGTTTTCATTGCTTCCTCGTACTACATGCTTTAATGAAGTTTGTTCTCTTCAGTGATTCAGAAATTATAAATTTTCTCTGAAAATATGGATTATGTAATTAGCTTTGAGGCATGGTTTTTGAGTGGCATAATCTACATTTTTCTTACCAAAATTTACAAATAAATGGTGATTTATTCCAAGCATAGGTAGAAGTCGGTTTTTTTTTTTTCTTTCTCTACTTTATAGACTTTAAATCATTTAAGGGTTCTATATTCAGGCTATTACTAAATTATTGTTTTTGGATTATGTGTATTTGCTTTCAAGATACAGTTTTAACTTTTTAGATTCACTTTGATGGCTAACTGCTTTGTACATCAGTTTTCTTGTATTAAAATTTTATAATGCTTGGATTTTAATATTACTACTTTTTTTGCAGTAAGTTTGATTTTTTTTTAAAGATTTATTTATTTATTATGTACACAAAAGAGGGCACCAGATCTTATTACAAATGATTGTGAGCCACCATGTAGGTGCTGGGAATTGAACTCAGTACCTCTGGAAGAACAGTCAGTGCTCTTAACCTCTGGGCCATCTCTCTAGCCCATAAACTTGATTTTTATTGAGGTGCACCCATGAGCTGGCCAGCAACTGTCTCCTAATTCCTGTTAAAGAGAACAGGCCTGAATCTATTTCTTGGGATTGGTCAGTTAGATTAGGCCATCCCAAGTATCCTCCATCTACGTGGCTAAAGACTATTCCCCTTCTTTTGTCCAGTCTATGGGCCCTGGTGGATAAAGGCAATCTTTTGCATGGCAAGACAATATCAGGGTGTTTCCTATGATAGGGAGCCTTTTATTTCCCCGTCAACATGCATTTAGGTTCCGTTTGCATAGGTTGAAAAACAATACAACAAAACTGTTAGCCACAGGACAATCATGGTGCAAATTTCAACAGTAGGAACACAAAGTTATGTTAGACAGTCAAACCTTAGAAAGTTTGTTCTTTAACAGTCTTTTTTTCTGTGACTTTCCACCTTTGGGGGCTGGGCTCCTCTTTCGTGGGTTTCTCAGGTTCCTTCTTGTGAGGAGTGAGTGATGAACTCAGGCAGAAATACCAGCAACTTCAACAGCAAAAGGAGTAAGGTCCTTTCCATCTAGGTTCAAGCTGGTTGGTTTTGAATACAGCATCTCTGGGCTAAAATGGGTGATCAGGTGGGTGGTACCCAACAGGCTGAGCAGCCTGGACCTGAGGTAGAGTCTTATCTAATGTTAAAGTCAATCCTTTTAAGGACTTAGAGATTAGAGTTGGACAATCTGATAATAGTCCAGCATGTACCCAAGGGATCATGGGAGGTGATCACCCATAGACTATCTTATATGGGGTGAACTTTTCTAGGTAGAGGGTACATTGGACTCTAAGAAGGACATAAGGCAACAGGTCAACCCAGTTACCACCAGTTTCAATAGCATATTTAGTTAAAAATCTTTAAAGTTCTATTCATCCTCTCTACTTTTCCTGAGCTCTGAGGATGATACATACAACAAATTTTCCAACTTATGTTAAGAGCCTTAGAGAGAAATTAAGATAACTTGGTTGTGAAGGCTGGGCTATTGTCAGACTCCAAAGATATGGGGAGGCCAAATCTGGGAATAATTTCCATTATTAATTTCTTAGCTACCACTTGGGCTGTTTTCATTTGGGAAGGAAAGGCCTCTACCCAACCTGTGACAATATTGACAAAGATCAGCAGATATGTGTGGCCAAACAGTCCTGGCTTGACTTCAGTGAAGTCCATTTCCCCAAATTCACCAGGTACTGTACCTTGACTCCGCTGGCCTGGGGGAAGCATGTCCTTCTTTGTATTTACCTGGATACAGGTCAGACAGCAGTCTGAAATACTCTGAAGTTTCTCTCAGTGTCCAGGTAGCTAAACATAAGGAGAGATGAGTTCTGAGATCTTCTTAGGTGACAGTGCATGGCATGATGCAAGGCAGTTAGCTAGTTTGGGCCCAGTACCTTTGTCATGCAGATTCCTCTATCAGGTGAGATCCACCATCTGATGCAGCTCTTCTGAGCTCCTAGATCTTCTTGATCTCTTCTGTACTCAGGAATATCTTCATCGAGGAAGAGTGGGGGCTCAGGGACAGCAGAAGGTTACAGGATAGCATGGATTTTGGGTTCCCCAAGAGCAGCCTCTTTGGCAACTTGATCTGCATGGTTGATACCTTGTGCTTGGGGACTTTTGTCTTTTTGGTGTCCTGGCCAGTGAATAATGGCCAGTTGAGTTGGTAGCCAGATGGCCTCTAGCAATTGGACAATTTCATGTTTATTTTTAATAGTCTTTCTCTCTGAGGTGAGTAAGCCCCTTTGTTTATCTATTTGTCCATGAACATTAGTTGTGGCAAAAGCATGCCTGAGTAGATACTCACCTTTTTTTTCCTTCAGCCTATCTTAAAGCCTGTTCAGAGCAATTATTTCTGCTCTCTGGGCAGATGTGCCCCTCGACAAGGTTTGTGCCCAAATGACCTCCTTCAGGGCCTATGACCACTGGCCCCCATCCCAGAGCACACCTGGTTTCTTCTTGAATGAAGCTCCTGCCATCCATATAGAAATCTGCATCTCTGGTCTATTACCATTTTTTTTTAAATCTACACATTTAGTACATCTATGTGAAAAGAAATGTAGGTAATAAATATTGCAATCAATATAAATGATCTATTTTTAATTATTTTATTTTTTAATGATCGAATTTTATACAACTCATCAAGCAGCATGATATTGATTGTAAACTAGGTGCATTTACATGCATTACTATAACTGATGTGTTTAAAACCCTTTAAGTGGAATTATGACAAAAACATAAAGAGTTCCACAAAATTGAAAAGCTTTTAAGCACACCAATTATAAATAATGCATATAAATGGATCCATATCATTCTGGATCATTAAGATCTTTAAGCTGGATTAGCAAAAGACTGGGGCAATGTCAGGCTATAAAGTAGATGCCAATTTAAAGATATATGGAACTGACCTGCTCTAAGCCCTATGTAGTTATTTTAAAAGTTAAAAATTATCTCTAATATATATTACTAAGCTAAAAGAAATCAAATAGGGGAGATTATATATAGTACTTGATCACTTAAGGAAAACTATCAAATTATGAGAGGAAAACATTGAATATATATGTAAGAACTTCAGAATCATGTGAGTGTTCACATAGGCAAGACATAACACAATTTCTAAAAATGAAGGAAATCTGATAGGATATCTTTGCTGCTTTTAGTAATCACTGACTTCAGGTAATATTTTACAGTAAAGAAGCTGTTGACATTCTGAGCTAATTTTGTGCATGCACTATATATACATGATGAACACAAATATATTCAACATATATACAAATAATAAGTTTTGGATCTTCTCAAATTCTGTATACCATGTTCTTTCTCATGCTACTCAGTTGTTCTGGCTTGTACATATGATCACATACATGAACAAATACATAGAACAATATGTATCATAATCTGTGCATTTGATAAACATTATAAAATTAAAAGCGATCTCACCATTATTTTAATGTCATCAATGATCCTCAATTTTAGTAGATATGAAGCCTAGGATAAAATGTAAGCCTTGCAATCATAAACTTGAGTGGGAAATACCTCAGCATGTACTATAATCCTCATTATTTAACATTCTCCTGATTTTTTGAATAGTTTCTTAGAGAAGATGTCATCATATACACTATCAACTTTATAAAATTAGTTTCTAAAACTCCCTTCACTTCTTCCTTTAGGAAGTGGTGTGTACATGAAAGCCTGCTTTCACATTTGTCTTTCCAGAGATGTCTTTTTCCCCTCATGGCAGTTTGTGCTTTTCAAATGCCCTGTGCTGCTCTTCCTCCAGTTTTAAAAAGAGCTAGATAAACTCGTAAGATTTTCACTTTATGACTACATCATAGCCGTAGATCTTACGTCTTAGGTTTCTTTAATCCAATTAGAGTGGGGGTTCTGTGTCGTTTCATTTTCTTTTTAACTTCTAAACATAAGATTAACTGTCTCAAAATTAGTTTTCAAAAAGTCAGAAGGAACTCCAAACCCTTGGAAAAGCCGTGGGTCAGCTCTCCGCTTAGAACAACAAATTAAATTTAATTCCCTTCTAGCGTTTTCATTAGTCTTTCTGAGCTGTAACTTGGTACCGAGGGACTAAAGATTATTTTTGTTAGACATGGGGGCAGTAAGTCCTCTTTGACAGCATCTTTCCATTTTGCAACTTGAATGTCCCTTCTTAATATTTCTTCCCCTCTTGGGAAGTCAAAATACCATATGGCTTTCCTGTTCGATTTGTGAAAAGAGTGTTTAGTTTGGCTGGGAGCAAATTGGACTTGACATCAATTTTACTTGTTTTTCTTTCAGGAAGATCTCCTCTGAAAGGTCATTTTCCAATAAGGCTACATATAATTTTATTAAGTGCATACTATTTATTATGTGCCAGTTAAATTCTTCACGCACACTCATGGAGCACACAGCAACAACAAACACAGTCCTCTTCCAGAATCCCCCTGGACTTGACTCACAGGGCAGTGATATTATCATTTTGTTTACATGTGGCCTTTGTGGTTAGCTAACAAGGACTAGGAATATGTTGCTATGTTTCTCGTTGGGAGACCAAAGCTAATTCCCCTTCCCTCCTTGAACTTGGCAAGAGAATTCGACAGGAATGATTTGCTATGTCTTCAGAAATTGAAGAGATAGAAACCTGGCAGCAGCTGTCTGTGCCACTACCTTGTGGAATGTGTTCCCTGGAGCTCTGAGTAACCGGTGAAGTTAGATCAACCTGATAACATATCAGAGAAGTCAAGGGCACATAATCTGGCCAGGGTCTCACTTGAACGTGGTCTTCTGGGAGTGTTGAGGTTCAAAATTCTAAACATATAATACTTACCTGCTTAGAATGATTTGGGTCAGGGACTGATAATATAGGGTTGGCGGTAGACTGCTTGCTTGACATGTATGGGTCTCTTTGTTCATTCCCAGCATGTCATAAAAACAAGTGTGGTGGCATACACTTGCTATTTTACTACTCTCAAGGTGGAGGCAGGAAGATGAGAAATTCAAGCCATCCTTGGTTACCTGGAGTGTTTTAATCTGGTTTGTGCTAATATGTCTCCATCTAAGAGAAACACTACAATGATTTGGTTTTGCAAAGCCATAGGTATGGCTTGTAAGAGATGGACCTGGATGCTGACTCCATGTTCTAATTGTCTGATAATCAGTGTGCCTCTCAAACTCATATGATCCTCTCCTCAGTTAACAGGATTTATTTGACTTCAATTTGACTCAAAAAGTCTTTCAAAAATTTTAATCCAGTTTAGAAGTGTTGCCTCATGTATGCATAGCATTCTCTGGCGCTTTGAACCTATTAATTTTCGTTGAAGTATTAAGGGTGAACATAATCTCATGAATAGATTGAAAAAAATACCACTAAGCCTTTTAGGTCTTAGTTGCAGGGTGTGTGTGAACTGTTGAACTCAATTTATTCATTTAAGGCTTGATGAGCTGCTTAGGGATGCAACATTTCATGTTCTTTCTTGAGAAACCTTTGCATGCAGAACTGGGCTCTGTGCTGTAGCAGCCCTGAGAGGGGAACTATGTTGTGGAAGAATGGCAATCCACTTCCTCCAGGGAACACATTGGCAAGCTTAGAACTTCTGGGCCTTGTGGCTGAGGTGTGGACTCCCTAGCTATGTGTTAGGCACTTCCTCTAGCCAAGTTGTTTTGTTTCTATTGGGAAAAAACTACCTTATTCCTCCCAGGAAATATTTGATAATGGAGACACCTGGAAGATTCAGGTGTCCTTGAATGGATCAAGGTCAGGGAAGCTTCTGTATGCCAGCCATGCCAGAAAAACCCAAGGAACAGCTTCTAGTTCTTCATTCTCACTTTTTTCCATTATAGCTCCCCCCAGGGTTACTTTATACTTTTCTCTCATACAATGACATTTTAATATGTTATGCTGTATCCTGGGTTAAATACCATAGCTGTATACCAAGATGCGATATGCAAAAGTAAGAATTTTAAATCACCAAGGACAGTTTTTAGCCCATTGGGAGATGATGTGGCCCCTGTTCACTGGATCATTTCATAAAGTGAAGATTCTATAAGTAACCTAACTGCATCATATCATTGAATGAGACTGAAAAAAAAAAAAGCTACCACAACAATCACAAAGCCCCCAAAGCCCAAAGCTGTAATGGGTTTAGGAAATTAATGGGAAAGCTTGTAAGCAAGAAGTCTGTGGGCTGTGCTAACAATAGTCAGCTATGAATTGTAGACATTTGAATTCAACATATCACATTCCTTCCCTTGACTTTCAACAGATAAACCTCTTCCCCCAGAATTCTCTGTTCACTAAAACACTAGGAGATAAGAAGTTGGTGATCATGTGCCATGTCCTCTATGGCTACTCAGTGACAGACTAGCTAGCTTTGTGCCTTAGTTCATTTTCATAGCATTCAGTGAGACCTGTTGTGTTCTGTGTCATATCCAGTGCTGGCATGCTCCTAGGATAGATAGGTATGTCTTTCCCCTCCTGCAGTCTATGAGGTAGCCCAGTGCTAGTCTAGTTCTGTCATTTGTATAATGCAACCTCTAGTGTTTAGATATTGAATACCTCCCCCACATTTTATAGCCTATGCTAACTAAAGTATTTGCTCTCTCTTGTTATTAAGTTTTCATACCTCATTAGGTAGCACATTTATTTGAAAGGAAATATTTATGCCCTTGACTTCCATAGGATACTAATGTCACTTGCCATAAAAGAAAGAAAATAATACAAATAAAAATAGTGGGAGAAAGTTCTTAAATGATTAATTATTAAATTATTATTTCTGAGGTCCCTGAACAAAGGAAGATCAGCATGTAAGATGTTCACAGGATATTGGCATACTATTGACCACATTCTGTCTGATACCAGCATGGAAAGGAATTCATGTAAAAATATACTTTTCACTATTAGGCAAGATAAACACATACAAAACTACATCTACTCACTCCCTAGAGTCAGCTCCTGTGGCACAAGATCTCACTCACATTAGCCTGGTTCACTGAATATTCTTTTCTTATCTGGCTTCAACATCAGTATACAACCACCCACCACTTGAGGCTCTGCATTCTTTTTCCTGTACCTCTGCCAAGCATTAAGCCTGACACAGACCATTTGCATGAGTGAATGAAGTGTCTTCATTTTTCACACTTGAACTTATGGGGTTCATAGGCAGTGCTTGTGAGGACTGCTCTTGGTATAATCCTGGGAATACACATTGGGCAAGCAGAACATTGTGCTTATCTGCCACATGCCTTTGGCTGAGGGACATTCTTATGTAGGAGCAACTCACAAAGCTCACCTCGTTGCTCTATGTTGTGGCAAATAAAATGTATGTGAAGAGATATGCAGGAACTTGTGCAGTTTTCTTCATGGCTTGGAGGTGATCTTGAGACAGGCAAGTATGGGGAATAGTTTAACAACCTAGGACTCTACTTGGCTTGGACCATGCACATACCCCTCTTTTAATAATGCCCTTGGCAGTGTGAAACCCCTTCCTAGACATACTATGTGCACATATTGCTTTCTGTACAATGTACCTAGCATCCTGCTAGTAACTTAGGATCCCCCACCTGCATTTGGCTAAATACCTACTTCACTCTGTGCAATAGAATCAGTTTCTCTTCACATTAACAATCCCCAAACTTAGATAGATTGTGTTTGATCATATAGATATGTCTGAGTATGAAGATAGGTAGACAAATCCAACCTGGATAAGTTTTGGGTATGTGTGGAATAAAACAAAAATTGTGTCCAGTGAACTTTTAGGGAAAATCTCCTATTTGCATCTTATTTCTATATATAATCAGGAATGTGTATGATTAAAATCAGATGCAGTATGATAAGGGATTTATGTAGTAGACAAGGGTTATATAATTTAATCTGTCAATCAAAATAGAATGCCACCCAAACTGTGTCCTTTTTAACCAGACCCTCCTTCCTTTAAATTCCACTAAAAGAAGCCCAGGCAGTATCCCAGGGCCCTTGAGGACCTTCACTCAAGGGGGTTGCTATCAGTCTTGACAATGTATTCCTGTCTAAAAAGAACTATCACTTTGCTTTGAGATAAGTATCTTGTTATTTTGCAATCTGGGTGTGTCTTTACTTCCTTCCTGAATAAAAGAAGAACCTGAAAACACCTAACCCAGACCCTAAGCACTAGTAATGACTGAGAAGTTCCATGTTTTCCAGATATGGCTTAGACACATTCTCTGCTCTCAGGGCACTCAAGAACTCTTAATTGTCATTGGGAAAAATTTAATAGGAAAGAATGGACTTCACATAAATATTTTTAATTAATTAATTTATTTTAATCCTGAACATATTTTTCCCTCCCTTCTCTCCTCTCATTACCTCTCTCTGCCTCCCCACCCCCACACCCAATACACTCTTCCTCCGTTTCTGTTCAGAAAGGGGCAGGCCTCCCATGGGGATCAACAAAGTATGGCATATCAAGCTGTAGTAAGACTAAGCACCTTCCCTTGTATTAAGGCTGGGCAAGGCAATCCAGTTTAATAAACAGGTTCCCAAGAGCTAGCCAAAGCATTAGGGACAGCCCTTTCTCCCATTGCTGGGAGTCCCACAAGTAGACCAAGCTACACAACCATCACACATATGTAGAGAGCTTAGGTTGTTCCCGTGCAAGCTCCCTGGTTGTGGGTCTAGACTCCGTGAGTTCCTATGAGCCAGTTTAGTTATTTCTGTGGGATTTCCTGTGATGTCCTTGACCCCTCTGGCTTCTACAATTCTTCCTCCTTCTCTTCAGCAGGATTCCCTGTGCTCAGCCTAATGTTTGGCTGTGAGTCTCTGCATCTGTTTCCATCAGTTACTGGATGAAGGATCTCTGATTCCAATTGAAGTAGTCACTACTCTGATCACAGGAAATGGCCATTTCAAGCTACATACCCACCATTTTTAGGAGTCTTAGCTACAGGTCACTCTTGTAGATTTGTGGGGTTGCTTTCGCATCAGATTTCTACCTGACCCTGAAATGCCTCCCACTTTCCAGTCATTTCTTTCAGTACTCTCTCCCTCCATCTACTTCCTAACATGATCCCTCATATTCCCCTCCACTCCTGCCCCCAGTCCACCCAGGAGATCTCCTCTATTCCCCTTCCCAGGAAGATCCATGCATCCCCTCATTACCTAGCCTCTCTGGGTCTGTGGATTATAGCATTGTTTTCCATTACTTTATAGTTAATATCCACTTTTGAGTAAGTACATATTATGTTTGTATTTCTGGGTCTGAGTTATCTTACCCAGGAAGATTTTTTTCTAATTCCATCCATTTGCCTTCAAATTCCTTTATGTCATTGTTTTAAACAGCTGAGTAATACTCCATTGAGTAAATGTACCACATTTTCTTTATCCATTCTTCAGTTGAGGGGCATCTAGGTTATATCCATGTTCTGGCTATTTCAAATAAAGCCCTTATGAACATAGTTGAGCAAGTGTCCATGTGGTATGGTTGAGCATCCTTTGGGTATATGCTTTTCTTCTAGCCTTCTGCCTATCCCTTTCCTCACCTCCCCTTTCCCTCTGTTTCTTTGGCCCTTCCTTTCTTTTTCTTTTCTTTTCTTTACCTCTCTCTTTCCTTTGTTCCCCAGGGGAAAGATAAATGCATTCCAAAGTCTCTAATCATGCACACGTTTTTCTTTATGGGTCCTGGTGGTGCTGGTGGAGCATAGCTGACCATGAGAATGAATGGAAGCCAATCCTACAAAGCTAAAGGAGAGGTTCTCAAGATGAGGAATCTAGAACAAATGAATGATTTAGACTTCAGTTACCCCATCTTGGTGGTGGTGGTGACTTATATTCAGTACTCTGTAATTTATGCCATATGTCAGAATTGATGAGGTAACTGGGTTTAAAAGCCAAGATCATGGCTGGGGGGATGTATCAGCAGGTGAAGTGCTTGCCATGCAAGCTTGTATTTGATATCTCAGAATCTGCATGCAAAGCCTAATAGAAACGTTTGTTAATCTTGCCTCAAAGTACCTTTAACGACACCCAAAATGGTGTTTGGTGAAGTATCTGCACACCATGACACATGGCATTAACTATCACATCAGCTTACAAGCACCAGAAACAGATTTTTTTCTCCCAGTTAAGGAGGCAAGAAATTCAAGTGTCAATAGAGTTCACTTCCTCTGCTGAAGAATGTATTCCATGCCTTTGCTCTGCTTCTGGTGGTTGCTGGTGATCTTTAGCATTCCTTGCCTTGTAGACACATCCTTGTAGTCCTTACATGATGTGTTTACAATAGAGTCCATCTTAATCTAGGATAGCCTTGCTTTTACTTGATTATTTCTCTGACTGCCCTCCATCCAAATAATGTCACAGATAAAGCAGTCATGCAGAGAGCAAGGGAACAGTTGACTGAAGGAGTGCAGTGAGATTGGCCAACAGTGCTGCCCACTTGGCTTTGTGGTCATGAATTGCACACAAGAGTCATTTGGCTTGTTTGTATTTATCCAGCTAGGAGCAGCTGTGTGCATGCATCCATGACTTAAGTGGAAAGTTGTTTTGCAAGTGTTCTTCTCCAAGGAAATTTGATGTAGTCATCATTAAACATATGTGGAACATATAAGGGAATTTGATGCAGTCATCATTAAATATATATGGAAGGGTCTTGCTATATGATTCCTGACCTTGGAAAGTAAGCTGGGTAAGAAAGACTGGGGATATGAGGGTGAGTCACAGGGGACAGGTGGTAGAAGAATAAATTGAGGTCACTGAGTCTTTGAAGTGGGAGTCCATGGCATTCCTGAGAGTCAGCTGAAAAAACAGGAGATGGTGGACAGTGTTGGGTGCTTAATATGGAGCTGTGGCCAGGGTTCTCTAATTGCTCAAAGTTCAAATGTGTTTCCCCAAACACAGTCATGGGAGACATCTTTTATAACTTAAAAATATATATTCCATATGTTTTAGATGTTTTTTTCCAAGCAGAACTTAGAAGATATAGAAAACACACACACACACATGCCTATGTGCACACGTGCACTTATACATACATGAGCACACACCTATATCTATCTTTCTTCTCCAAATGCATAGCTGTTCCCATTTTCAGCATCTTCCCCAAGAGTACTTCATCTGTCACGATTGATGGATCTCTTTTGACACATCACAATCACCCAGGGATCATAATTTACCCCAGGCTTCATTCTTTTGCATGCCTCTGAATTTGAACACATTTGTAATGACACATAAGCGCCACCCCAGATAGTCCCACTTCTCTAAAGAGCCTCTATACTTCACTCATTCATACCTCTCTCCCTCTCAGTGTCTGATGACCACTGATCTATATTGTTTCGATAGCTTTCAGTTTTCCAGAACGTCACAGAGTTGGAATCTCTACAGTAGGCAGCTCACCCAGTTAGTTCCTTCACTTAGCCATATGCATGTAAGTTTTCCTTTCCCTCCCCAACTACTCCATTCAATCTTCTTTCTGCAGGTGAAGTCAAGGGGGGATTAACTTTCCTTGCAAAATGTAATGGGTGTATGTCAGCAAGCCTTGCTATAGTTCTTAGGTCTTCATCACTTGAGTGACAGACATTTATGGTAATGTCTATAGAGAGAAATAAAGCAGAGTGTCATTTCTGAGCTGTTCTGTTGCAGTTTGGTGGTCTACAACTTTAAATGCATAATTTGCATGCCAAAGATATGGAAAGGATTTGAATCTCTTCATGCTCAGTGGTAATGTCTTGGAGAAATATCCAGAGAAATGACACCAGGGTAACTTCCTCTCTTTGCTTTCATCTTGTTATTTAGATAAAGAAGAGCTAATTTCCAAAGTATATTGATAATAGGTTAATCTTGTCACATCCTTACTTCAAATACTTATTGGCTTCTAAGACTTTATGAAATATTCTCTTTTGACCTAATCCACATCTATTTTTTAAAATATTAATTTCTGCAGTCACCTTTTGTATTGTCTATTTCATCCAAACTAGACTGCCCACTACTACTTCTCAAATACATATTTGTTTCTGCTATGTATTTGAGATCCCTCTTATGAAAGCTTCCTTCTGCCATATTGTAAGCATAATGCTAGCACAAACTTAAGAAGCAATAATTATCTACCCATTGCCATCTGTATGCTCATGGATCACACACTTCACATGGCTTATTAATTTCTAACAAACTTTAATGTCCATGACACTTGAAATCTACTGGATTCTAAGCTATGTCCTTATACACATCAGTCATGTTGGCAGTCTAGAATACAACAAGCCATTTGAAGATTTTGCAACAACTGAGGAAGCAGAAGTTTAAAAGAGGAAGAGGGCGTCTGATTTGGAATCTGTCCATAAAGTGCATGTGGTTGTAGCCATCGAGTTTGTTAGCACTGGAAAATCAGTGAGGCCCTTTGATGGGGTGTGTGTGTTTGGCCCAGATTTTGGCTTATGAGAGTAGAACTCTTGAGTGACTCTGCTAGCAGGAAAGTGACAAAGTGAGACCATTCAGAATGAGCTGTTTCTCAGCAAAGGACCTTGTGACCGAGGAGAATCCAGCCTCATATTGCTTCAGTTGGGGCCAAATCCAGGACAAACAAATGACAAGCATGCCTGTAGCTGCCTTGTAAATCAACTCAACAGGATGTGTTCTTACAGAATGAGATAAAACCTGCCATTTACCTTGTAGCTAGCTAAATACCTTTGCCTTAGGAGAGTTTAAAAAAACAAAGGCGAGAACTTGGAATCTTGCATGATTGAGTTTTACAAGGTTGCATTAAAGGGAAAAATACAAATTCTGAAGTTATTAATGACAAGGATTCCATAGTTTCTAAAAGATATTATCATGTCTTTATAAATGGTATAAAAACTTCAGGGTGTCTTTCATCTAAAACTTCCATTTGAGTGTCCTGAAGTCCCAACAGCTTCTCTCTTTCTGGGTGGTATTTCTCTTTATAACTAAATTTTGAGCATTTTGGGCTGTGATGAACATCAGCAGCCATGGGCTGAGCAGGGACAGAGTGGTTGGGCTGTTTCCTGATCACCCAATAGTGTTGATAGGAACCATTTTAGTTCCTGGTCTGTAGGCTCTTTCTGAAAGCACCTTGCTATTCATTGTCCAGTTTTGTGCGTTGTTTTTTTCCTTTCTGCCTGGCTTAGGGGAACCCCAGGGCACACACACTTTCACTGTGTGAATGTAAGTGTGGTGCAGCACCTCAGTCTGAGGAGAGACAGCACTGGATCCTAAGTGGCAAGATTTGCTGTGACTTGGGACCCAGACAGGGAATGAGAGTCTCACCTTCCATTCCCAGACACACCCAACATGGAGTGGTGAGTGGAGATGGAGTCAGTGGTCAAAGGGTACATACACAATGCCTTTGGACCATGTTTTCATCTCTGACCTTTTCTGAGAGTGTCTGGTTGGGGTGTCTCTGTGAACTCAGACAGAGGGTCACTCTGAGGTCAGCTTGGCTCCTCTTCAGGTTACTTGTGTGTTCTTTTTGCTCTCCCTTGACTCGTGCTCACTGAACATGGTTGGTTCTGCACCTTCCCTCAAACCTCTTTCTTGTCTTTTAGAATATATAAAATCCTTTCTTCTGAACTCCCTGAGAGTGAACAGTCTTACCCACAGTCTATCTCTAGTATTTGACACTGAAATGGTAAAAATGAGTCTTGATTTGAGGAGATTAAATGCCTTTATAAATAATAAAATACAGTTTACTGAGTCCAACTAAGAAATATACATTTTTTTAAAATTTCTTAATCCAATTAAGAAATGTACATACACGAACAGCCTGGTTTTTCAAAAGAAATATTTATAGTGACTTATTAAAGAAAATGAACCATAGAATTTAGGACATAGAATTTGAGGAGGGCTTGAATAACTCACAAAGGTCGCCAGGAATGATTAAAGGTGAGGAAACAAGATAATCACCACTAACAAAAAATTATTTCCCAAATATTTTTCCTTTAAAAAAATCACTGAAGAAATACTTGTATATAGAACTCTTTAATTGCAGTACTTTTTGAGGTCATCTGCTCACTGCTTTGTTTTAGAGAGTGCTAATGATCACCAGAAAGGGAACTAGCAGCAGACGACTCAGTGCGTGCAACTCACAGGACTGATACCTCTACTCAGATGAGGGTCCATTGTGGACCCTCCCATGATAATACAAGGTCCTGAGCAAGTTTCTTCTTCTTCTTTTTTTTTTTTTAAATCTACTTATTTATTTATTTATTTACTTACTTACTTACTTACTTACATGCTTACTTAACTTGTTTACTTATTTATTCATTAGATTCTGATAGAAATAAAAATATAGTGATAAGGAAGGGTTTAATAATTGGTTAACCTTTTTGATTGAATAGGTATACACTCTTAAGATGGAATTAGGGAAATCAACCACAAAACAACCCCCAAGGAATAAAAGGTAACTTTCAGAGATGTAGCCATAGGCTGTGGGTTATATATCTCCATCACTGAAAAAAAAAAGTTTATAAAGAAAGCCAGGAGAGAATATAGCCTGGGCCTCAGTTCATGTTGGGGCTGACAGGTACTCTATATGGAAGTTTGTGGGGGAAGGATGGCAGAGTTTAAGACCTGTTGAAGTTGAGCGCCCTGCATGGGGGCTAAGTTATTTAATCTTTTTGTTCTCCAGTTTGACCTCTGTAAAGTTGTTTTATTTTAGTACCCACCTCAGAGTGGTATTTTCTGAATCATGACAGCTAAAATATCCATGGAGATACAAGTAGCTGGATGACAACCAGGGTGAGGATGAAGGCGAAAATGATGATGATGATGACGATGAGGAGGAGGAGGAGGAGGAGGAGGAGGAGGAGGAGGAGGAGGAGGAGGAGTGGGGTGATGCAAGTTCTCTGAGGTTTGAGTAGATCCTTTCCCTAGCTTGTCTGACAAACTCTTTACATATCAATCTTTGCCTTATTGAAGCCAGTAAGAATAATCTATAAAACTCACCCATTATTAAACAAACAATAGGTCACTGGTGAGATAGAAGAGGCAAAAAATATTTTAAAACATCAATGCAATAAAGAGAAGAAGAGAAAAGACACAATGAAGAAGTGAGAAAATGGAAACAGCAAAAAATACAAGACAACCTTCTTGTCAACAAAAACGAACTAAAGGATGTCATGAGGAACTAATACTGAACAGTCAGGCAATGAGTATGATTAATGCCATAGTGCTGATGGCTTCGTTCACAATTATGGATAAGTTGAAGACAGGCTATGTGCTTGCTGGATCTTACCTGCTTCATGCTTATGAAGCCCTGTGATGTACTGATACTATAGTCATTTCTGTCTATAGATGGTGAACTGAGGTTTGAAGGGTTAAGTAGGCTCCCATCTTGTGCATTTAAAAAGTGGGATGGGGATTTAAGATCGGCTAACCTGAGTAGGGGTATCTCATCAGAAGTAAACTCATAAACAAACTTACCTATGGGTTTTTTTTTTTCCTGGTCCATAGTGGATAGTTTTGCTGTCTTATGCTAATTGCCTGATCAAAGAGAAATAAAAGCCATGAAAATACCTTATAAATTAAATATTTGGTTTATAAGGCTTGTGTAGTGTCTTTCTCTTCATCATAGTAAGATTGACTAAAACAGAAGCAGCAATGGATGATATAAGAGCTGCAGACATTTACCCAGAATGGTTGAAATGAAGCCTGACTAATCTACAGACAGCATTGTGGGGGAAGATCTTGTACTATTAAGGGTCATTGGCATTATCAGTGTCAGCAAGAGTTTGTGAGACTTTCTAGAATGTAAGCTTTTGAATGTGGGTACTTGGATAGCTAATTGAAATAACATATAGTGAAGCTGCACTGGCAATACATGCTGGATTCAGGAATTGAAAATTATATGCCTCTAGGGCAAAGTCAGCTGGGTGTGTGGCTGAGCTTAGCCAAATGGAACCAATTAATGTTGACTTGGTTGTAGACTTCAGGTTTGTTTACCAAGTCCATTCGCTGGTGGGAAGTCAAGTTTCTTTATCTTTCTTGTTTGTAATTTAATTTGCTAATTGGCTTTTTAAAGTTTGTGGGAACTTTGGGTTAAGCTGTAGAAATCCAGATTTTATGAGCATGTTGGATGGAACTAAGGAAATGTAAAAGTTGTTTTAAATTTACATGCTAACTAGGCACCTGTTTTCAATTTGTTGCCTTGAAAGATGTTACTTTTTGGAATAAGTTCAGGAAGCCAGATTGTATTTGAAGCAGAAGATGGAAGAATGCAGGCACCGGGATGCTAAAATCCATCTTAACAAGTCACAGAATTTCCCTGGCTCTCATTCCCTCTGTTGCAATCAATAGGGGATTTTATGGGAGATGCAGTACCCAAATTTCCTACATCCACCTATGGAGCTGCAAATAGAGAAAATTCCAATAATACCATAAAAATAATTCCTTGTAATGATGTTAAATCATAGATGCACGGGTCATGTTCCAGGTCAGCATGTGGAGCCATGATGAACAAGAGTATTATATGTTTTAGAGCAAAATTCAATGTTTAAAACCAGTGTAGTTTAAGAAAGAATTTGTGTGGCCCAGGATGGGTGTGTATGAGAATCACTTATTGCTTTCTCTCATGTCATGATGCTGTATCTCCAGATAGAGATGAACCTGTTTGCTCACCCAATATTTTCACTCACTTATGTTGTAAAATACTCTTTTTGGTCCACTTTTTAAAAGTTGCTTATTATGTGGATGTATTTATCAATTTTTCCCCATTTCTTGGAAATACGGCATCCTTGTTTATGGAGACCTGGGATGATTTTACAAACTAATTAGATCATTAACAAGAGTAACCTTGTTTAAAACATTGTTTTTGACAAGAAAAAAAAGGACCCTTTTCTCTTCATTAGTAGTGACATGGCCACTTAAGAACCAACTCCTTGTTTACCCAGTGTCTGTTGTTTTAACTTCAGCACATCAGCTGCACCTTAATCAACTGCCATTTTGGCCAGCAATTGTGACTCCAGTTACTGGCCTGCTTCTCTGGCAGTTGCCTGGCCACTCCGGCCACAGCCTGGTGGAAATTCTGTTCCTGCCGTCACTGGCTCTGCCTTTGCCACTGAAGGGAGCTTTAACTAAATCTCTATTATTCTATTTATAAATAAGACGTGAGATTCAAAGACTGGGGTGAAAACCTGCTAGCTGAGAGGGGTTGAGTAGCAGCTAGTTAATTTTCACTCCATGCTGGCGTCTCTGAAAGAGAGTGTCCTTTTGTTCAAACAAACAAACAAACAAACAAACAAACAAACACCTGTGTTACTCCACAACCCTCTCTACTTTTTCCAGTCTAGCTCTCTATCTCTTCCAGGTGCCCTTTGATTACTTTCCGTCAACTAGCTGCTAACTCAGCCTCCTAACCCAAGGTTAATTTTATTTAATTAACACAGATGCAAACTCAGGGTTTACAATGTGATCAGATATCCCCCAACAAATGTCTGCTCAAGCTTTAGGCTGTGGGACATGTGAACATCAGTGAACAAAATCTTCTTTCATACTGGGAGGTAAATATGTAGTGGACCCATTATGTGCGTTGGTTAACTTTGAGTAATGTCTACAAGCATGTTCTGGTTTTTTGTTTTGTTTTGTTTTGTTTTTGGTGTGTTTCAAATTAATTTCAAAGTTGGTTCGTTAAGTCAGCAAGCAATAATTTATTGTGCCAGAATCCTTCAATTTGGACAGGACTCCAGGAGGCAACTGGAGCAGTTCATTTGGAATCTATGGTTTGCTTCAAGATGGCAGCTTCAAGAGTTGGTGGTGTTTTAGTGGAATAACTGCCTTTCAAAATGATTTTTCATGGCTGTAAATCAGTACTGTGATGTTAGTGAGGACCTAAGTTGGGCTATCCTGCTTAATCATGATGTGTGCCTGCCCTTGGTGCTGTTTGTGATTCATCATAGCATGACAGCTGGATTTCCAGTTTACTGCTTGCACTGGGAGGGACCTAGACATCTTTTCTGATGGTAGGTATATAAAATAAGTCTCAACTAATTTGACATCTTTTTCCTTGCCTATGTAAATTGTTTCTTTTAGTACCCATTAGTATTTCTTATAGCGTTCCTTAACTTGTACTGCTCTTTTGTTATTATTTAATGTACTTTCAATGGGTATAAATTTTAGTTCTTGGTCAAGGATGAGCGGCATTTCAGGATTTATAATGGAAATGTTTGTAACAGAACAAAAGAATACATAAAGCTTGAATGTAGTATTTTAGTTTCATAAGTAGTGGGGAGGTGTCTGGGGGAGAAAAGTGTCAGGAAGGCTCAACTGAAGGGATAAATTATATAAGAAGAGTTTGAGGAGTAGTGCATTAGTTCAAAGATAGATTCATTTGTCCTTTCTTCCATAGAGCAGATTCCAGCTCAACCCCAGGAGTCAAATGTCATCACCATCTTTTTATACTCGAGGCTCTTTCATTTACCCTTCTTCCACAGCATCTTTCAGCTGATTATAAAAGGCCTGCTTCTCTTCCTCCCTTACCTAATACTGGGGCTGTATGTCACAAACTACAAAGTGGCCGACAGTCAACACTCAGTAGCCTGGAGTAGAATGGAAGAAGGGGCAGTTGGCTTTGTCTTAATTTGGGGGGTCTTCCTAAAGTAGTCCCTGAGGTAAAGGATTGAGGAAAACTTGATGCTTCTTCAGTATAGGAAGCGCTGGTGCAGATGAAGGAAGAGGATGGGGAAGATACTAATTAAAGGGGTGCTGTAAAGCTAGTCACAATAGGGATGTGACAGGAGTGTGATCTAAAAAAGATTCAGAAATGTGAAAAATAAAACAGTAAATAAACAAAATTTCACCATCCCAAACTCAGAGTTAACCCAATTGAAGTGCCTGGCAGCTGAGGTGGGAATCTATACTCTCATTTTCTCATCCATTGTTTGAGGACTCCAGGGATGTGAATTAAATTGTACCTTTTTCTATGGCTTTGGAAGGAGTCTTAGGTGCACAGGCAAGGACATTATTAGTGTTGGCTCTATTCTGTCTTTGTGCTTTATGATTAAAACAATGAGGATGGATGACCTCTGTTTGGAAATGGGTGACTCTCAAATGGCAATGTCACTGGTTGAAGTTCTGCTTTGTGAAAACAGGAAGCACAGCTGTTTAACTTTGTGTGCCTCAAAGGGTAGCTGACTCAGTAAATAAGAGGATTAATGAATTTGGTTTTATAACCCTGCAAGGGAATTTAAGATGTGTGTTTTTTATTGTGTCAGTTCAAGGGAGAATTGAGTTGTGGAATAGAATATTTGTTTAACTATGTAAAGATGTGTTGCAAAAATAATTGTTTAACTATGTAAAGATGTGTTGCTTTTGCTTATGCTGTGTTTAGTTATGTAAAGGTAGGTTGCTTTTGTTTATGTTGCATTTCTTTAACTATGTAAAGATGTGTTGCTATTTCACCTTGCCTGCCTAAGGTACCTTATTGATCTAATAAAAAGCTGACTGGCCAATAACTATACAGAGGAGGGCTCCATGAGTCTGGTAGGCAGAGAGAAAAGGGGGCCAGCCAGCCAAACATGAAGGAAGCAAGAAAGCAGGATGGACAGTACATAAATGAGGTAAACAAGCCTGGGGCAGCACATAGATTAATAGAAATGGGTTAATTTAAGTTAAAAAAGCTAGTTAGAAACAAGCCTAAGCTAAGGCCAAACATTCATTAATAATGTCTCTGTGTCATGATTTGGAGGCTGGCAGTCAAAGAAAGCTTAGCTACAGACATGGGGGTTAGTAGTGAACCCTGGCAGGTGTTTAGGTACCCTTGGCTTTTATAACCTCATAGAAATAAACCAACTAACTACAAAGTAAATCTGTTGTTGGCAGCTTGAGCTGCTTATTGAACCATTTTTTTTTTTGTGACTATGCAGCCTAGAGTTCATGCCCACTGAGTTCACACCCCCAGGCCAGCCTAATTCCACTGGTGTCTAGTCTTGGGTATTTAGGTTTAGTTAGATTCAAGAGATGTAAAAATAAGCAGTATTGATGAATGATGAGCAATGAAATGTCTTTGCTTAGGTGAGCATGCAACTTTGGTGGGTCTGTCTCCCCTTCCCTTCCTATGAGATGAACTGTGCCCACTACTTTTGACATATGTTTTCAAATACTAGATGCTATTACATCAGAATGTCACTGTATTTGGAGAAAAGGCTAAAAAAGAGGGAATGAAATTACAGTGAGGTCATTCACAAGTGTCCTAATCCAACATGACTAATTTCTTCACAAAAAGAAAATTGGACACAGAGCCAGAAACAGAGGGAAGATCATGTGCAAACACACAGGAGAAACAAAAGGACCACATATTTGGATCAATGCAGCTACAAGCCCAGTTTTGCTAGGGATTTCTGATAGCTGGAAGAGGCAAGGGAGCCTTGTTTTCTAGAGCTGTCAATGATTATGTATGATCCTGCTGACACCTGCTCTCCTACTTCTAACCCCTAGATCGAAAATATGAGAAAGTCATTGTTTAAGCCAACCAGTTTCTGATATTCCACTACACAAGATCTTTCCATCCCCCACCCCCATACCTTTTTGTCAAAATCTTTTTCAAATAGCTGTCTTCCCCTCTTCTGACTTTTTGTACCCTTCATTTTGCATGCTGCACCTGTCAACATTTTATGTGTACTCTGAGTTCTCCCTGAACATGCTACGCTCACTCCATTCAGAGGAAGGCTATAAAGCTTCTGCCTTGGATGGTACAAACTTCCTCATTTTCTTACTGCTGTGGTTTGAGCTCTTTGCTGACATAATGGGAGCTGTTCCTGTTGCTGCAGCTAAGAAAGACTAGCTATGGGGCAGCCTGCACCTTCTGTGTGCTTCTATATACTACTACAGAGCCTGCCTTGTCAGAGGGAATTTGTGAGATTTCATTTGACTTGAGTGTATTGTAGCCATTGCTCAGAGTCCTCATGGCACAAAGCATTCAGTATCATTGCAGTGAGTCTGTGTACTTGGTTGTAAATTTGGACCAAATGTATTGTCAAGGTGGTTTCTAAGATGGATTAGGGCAACAGAGAGATGGAAGGGGATCAAGTGGGAGGAGAATTGCATGACTTGGGTATTGTTTGCCTGGAGACATTGCTTTAACATTCTGGTTGCACTCTGCCTGACTCACATGTTTATTCCCTTACTTATTAAACATTCATTTGGTGATGATCGTGAGCTATTTTGTTTGGGATTGTTGAGATGAAAAGGAGCCAATGTGTAAACAGAATCGTGGGGTATCTAGCCACAGAAATACTAATTATTGTACATGCTAAAGTCCAGCCACAAGGCAAGAAGGGAAGCTGATTCTGCCTGGGCCACAAGGTGAGAGAATGCAGAGAAGTCTAATTAATGTGATGGCAATTGAGAGGAGTGTCAGCAAAAAAGTAGAGTTGCTGTATTTGGAAATGTGTGCAACTTTTACTTTAAATAAAGGAAACTCCCCTCCAGGCATCATGTCTAGCAATTAAATCCTCTTCTATAGATGACTTTGCAGCACCATGACCTCCACTGAGTCCTTATCAGAGTGAACTCTATATTGCCAAAGCTCTGGCATGTCACCTTTCTGACCACTTGAAGCCCAAGGACAAAATTATTTTTAGTTTCCTTCCAAACTGCCAGAATGATGCTCATTCCTGCATAACCTTGTACATGAGTCTCGTCTAGAACAAACCAAGTGGAAGAAAAATCAAATGTGTCTGAACAGAAATGTACTTGTGTTTATAGCACTTGTGGGCATGTGCTGAGTTCTGATGAGTGAGAGGATCACAGTCACCATGAGGCAAAGCCTTTCCAATCAGGCTGTGAAGGTGCCCTTGAGCCTGTTCCTGGGGAACTGAAATGAAGTCCTTTGAGGAAAATGTGAGAAGGTATTTGGAATCCTAAGCTCATAATATTTGGTCTGATTTCTGAAGCTTCCATTGTCTTTTATCCTTTTCATTAAAAAAATATGTTTGCTCAGATTTGTCCTGAGTCTCTGCCCTGAGCCCTCGCTCTTTTAGAGGAAGATAAGCACACTATGTCCTTTCTCCCTGTGCCCTTGCTTTGATTGGATTTTCAAAGGAGACCTATTGTTTTATGAAGCTCTCCTCTATCAAAGTACAGGGATCTACTTCATCTGTGCCTCAGCTGCTATTGTTATAAATAACTTACATGACATTTTGCATGAAATCCATGTGCACTGGCTTTTTAAATGATAGGAAATACAAATTAACCAAGAGAAGTAAGAAAAAAAACTACAAGCAGTCCAACAGCCTAGAAATAGCTCATATTCATATGTTTGCATCTATGCTTCCAGACATTTGTAAGTAGTTGTCTAGAAGGGAAATGATAAAGACTTGTGTGTGTGTCTCTGTGTGCATGTGTATGTGTGTAAGGGCATGTCTGTGTGTATGTGTATGCTATATCTATCTGTGTGTCTAAATATGTCTGTCTCTGTGCATATGTGTGTGTCTACATGTGTGTCTCTGTGTATGTGTGTGTTTGTGTAAGCATGTGTATGTGTGTATCTGTATGTGTGTGTTCGATACTACTCTAGCTATAAAATGAGCACCATGAGGAGTGAAAATTTATTTGCCCTGCTTTTGTTAAAGTATTATTAGAAATGTAAATGTAAATAATCCTTACATTGTATCTGATAGTTGATACAAGGCTCAGAGAAGTATATACAACCTAACCATAGTCCAATATTTTGATATGTAGTGGAGCTAGTATTTTGGGAGTTCTAATGCCTTCTGATTCATAGTATGATTACATTAACATTACAAAAATCAGGTATGTTAGCCAGTTCTAAAGGGTGGAGTGACAGCTTCTTTGTTTTCTTTAGACAGAAGTAGCAGAAGAGACCTATGAGGGCATGGGCATGTTGATTAAAAACTGAGGCAGCCATCAGCTACATGGACAGGTGACAGGAGTCACCTGGACAGTACTCCTCAGTACTGTGTAATTCCTCAAGAGGGTTGCAGGTCTATTTTCAACATTGACTTATGAAGGAGGGTAGTGTTGATGTCTATGAGGAAAAAGTGGTGGAGGAGGGAGGGTTGCAGACCACACTAGATATGGGTAGGCATCCAGGGGTATATAAAAGTATCTAGTAGGAAAAAGTCAAGATTTAGAGGGACTGGCAGACAATGCTGATGTGTGTTTTAGGACACTTAATGTATGCATTCCAAACATTCTTTGATGTGCTTTGCTTTTTAACTTATTAAAAATAAGAGTTTTACTACTGGCTTCTGTCTAGGAGGTAGAAAGCTAGAAAAAGCAATGTTTTCATCTTATTGACAAGAAAAAAATCATAGAATTAATTAAATCATACCTTCTCTTAGACACATAGAAGTACTTATCACCATCTACTCCATAAAGAAGTTTCTCTGATGAAGGTTGAAGTTATACTAGTCTATGGTTATAACAATAAGTTATTAGGAACCAGTTTAATACCATGCCTCTTTAGCAGAATAATAGTAATAGGTTGTTACCTATCACCCATGTCATAGCTAAGCCTAGGTTCTTGGACCCAATAATGGTGACAGATATGAGTTTCAACTTATGGAACAGGCCTAAAGTTCAATCAGGAAGTTATTAGTTACTTCTATGACGTTTGTGCCACTGTTATACCAGCAAGGACCTCTTGTCAGTCACTATTGTTACTCATATAGTTAACAGATGATTACTTTTCCTTTTCAATAGTATACATAGCACCTTCCAGCAGTATGAAAGCTAGTCAATAGGGGTGAAGCTTCCAGATGAGTACTAACTTGATATTTTCATGTTCTGTGTCTTCAGCATGTGATATATTCAGCCATAGGGTCTTTCTGTCAGGTTCCATAGGGTGACCAAGAACATTTTATATATAATTTTTATATGCCAACCTGTTCCCCCTCCCTTCCCTTTTCCTGCTTCCCCCACCTACTCCCATCCCACCTCCATCCCCTCCTCATAGAAAGTAAGGCCTCCCTTGAGTAGTCAACACAAGCTGTTATACCATGTTGGGGATAGACCTAGCCCCTCCCTCCTGCATTAAGACTGAGTAAGGCATTGCACCATAGGGAATGGGAGCTAAAAAGCCAGTTTGTGTACCCAGGGTAAGTCCTGGTACCATTGCCAGGGGGCCCACAAATACATCAAGCCACACAACTTTGACCCATATTCAGAGGGCCTAGATTGACTTTTAAAAATATAACTTCTTTTATTTACATATACCCTAATCATCAAATTGTTTGTTTCTAAACTGTACAAGATGTGTACAATGATCTTATGTCGTTCAACCTTGGTAGACTCAGCCATTGATTTAAATAGTAGTTTTTGATTAATGTGGGCTTGTCTTAGGCGACTCATTGGAAATACAGACTGTTTTACTTTTTACTTTTCTAATATGGAACCTATTAATTCCTTTTGCTTGTTTTATTTCACTGGCTAAAGCCTATGGTACTTGAATATATGGAAATGTCACTCATGTTACTACTGGCTTATCATATCATGTTGGTTCTGCATAGATTTCGGTCACTTGATTTATCTCCTCATGGTGAGTTTTAATTCCTTGCCATTTTGCATGCCCAGTGAGGTTTCACTGGCTATAAGACATTTTGAATAATTTTTGTTGGATGCTGGCTAGAGAGCTTTTCTATGTGTGTTCTGATTCTTCCACTCTCTACTGTTTATTTCATGAATTACCTGAAGACAAGCTGATCTTTTGGAATCTTCTTTTGAAGATTTGCAGGGAACAACAGGGTTGCATGTAGTCTGAGTCATAATTATTACCCACCTTCCTTGAATGTTGCACCCACAGCCCTGTGATTCCTGAGTTTCCACCTTAACTGGAATGAATAGACAGCTTTTACAGGCTCTGTGTGCATATCAGAAAGTACAATCTCTAATCCTTTCCAGCAGTTCTTTTCCAGCCTGGGTTTGTTTCCTTTCATGCATATGCTGATCCTCTCTCAGATGAATATTTAAGAGAGTCCTTTATAAGCCTTACAAAATGATTTTTCTCTGTGCATTTCTCCTCTTTGTTTCCCCAGGTTTGACCTCTGTCCCCTTAGCTGGAGAATAGTGAGTACTGAATTCTGACTGTTTTTGTCCTCTCTGCACTGTGGCGTATAAAGGTCTTGAAGGCTGTAAGCTAGTCAGTAGAGTGACCTGTGCCACTGGGTTGCATCTCTTAGAGCTTGCCTCCTTCATTGACAGTAAGGTCTGCAAGGTGGTAAGCAGGTCAGTAGTGTGACCTACCTTACTGGGTCATATCTCTGAGGATCACCTACTTTGTTGACAGATGGCCATTGCCTCACAGATTGTTGTTTCATAGTTTTTCAAAGTTGTCTTATTACTTTAAGTGGGAATTTCTCTCATTCCTGTTAATCCATGCTACTTGAAAGCAGAAGTAAAAACACAGAGCTTACCTAGTTGTTTCAGGGTTTCTGTTGCTGTGAAGAGACACCATGGCCACAACAACTCTTACAAGAGAAAAACATTTAATTGGGGTAGTTATATTTTCAGAGGTTCAGTCCATTATCATCATGGTGTTACATGGTGGCATGAAGGCAGACATGATGCTGGAGAAGGAGCTGAGAGTGGAGAAGCTACATTTTGATCCATAGGTGAGAGGAAGTGAACTGACTCACTGAGTGTGGCTTGAGCATATATGAGATCTCAAAGCCTGCCCCCAGAGTGACACACTTCCTCCAACAAGGCTGTACCTACTCTGACAAAGCCACACCTCCTAGTAATGCCATGCCCTATGAGCATTTAAACTACCACACTAGTTAAATTCTATTCAGTCAAACAAAATATACCACCAATAGTAAGAAAGAGTTACTTGCTTAGAGAGGGTTGAAGTGTATATTCCTGCCCACTTGTATTGAGTGGAATGATGGGCAGCAATATTGGCCTATTTGTTTTATTGCTTCTTTATATCTTCCACTCAGATACTCTCTATTAAATTTTCATAATTTAAATACAACAATTTAATTCAGCCATGCTTGAAATTTCCTTGATGAGAAGGTAAAAGTTTTCTTCCATGTTCTGGTGTTTGTCATTTTTTATACCCGAAATTGCAAATCCAAATGCTTTTAAGGGTCAACCAAGTAATGGATAGGAGTGAATTGAGGAAGACATAAAAATGACTATTAAAAAGCCACTGGTACTTATTCAGGAAAAGAAATCTTGCCCTGGGGGTAAGGGGAGACTGTGGTCAATTACAGAGGAAAGCCCAGGGTCAGTAGAGGCAAAGGCAACAGCCAGCAAGAGCTAATTATTGCCCTTAGGGAATGCATGTTGTTTTGCAGATCTGTTGATTTTTTAAGAGAAGTAGAAAGCAGATTTTAATTATATACCTAACAGTTTTTGAATAGCTTCAAATTTTAATCACACTGCAATCTTTGAATCAACTAGCATATAACCTGCAGGCCAAATATGCCTCTGGAATAATAGCTTGCAACCCATGCTTAGCAATAGAAGAACTGCTCACAATTAGAAGACCAGAAAACTAACTTTTACTCAGAGAAATAGTTTGGAAGGTAACAGAAAGGACTTAGGAATGGAGCATGCCTTTTTTGCTACTGATCTGAGAGATCCATATGGACAGAGACATATATACTCATACACATACACAAAGTAGACTCTCCTTATCTCTGGTGTTACTCTCTATTGTTTTGGTCATTCACATAAATTGCAGTATCTAACCGAAGCAACTGATGGAAGAAGGGTTTCATCTTGGATCACAGTTGAAGGGACAGTGTGTTATGTTAACAGGAGCTTGAAGTGGGGTCACATTGAGTCTTCAGTCAGAATTCAGAGAACAGTAATTATGCCCAGGCCTTCCTGTCCTTTCTGTAGCCTAGGACCTCATTCCAGAGAATGGTGCTACTCACTGTTAGGGTGGGTCTTTACATATCCATTAGACTAATTAACAATTTTTTCAGACACACTCAGGGACTAATTAATCTCTCACACCATAGCCTAGAAAAAAGCCTCTAGATTAGTGGTTCTCAACCTGTGGGTCATGACCCCAAAAGACCATTGGAAAACACAGATACATGACTCATAACAGTAGTAAATTACAGTTTTGAAGTAGCAATGAAAATAATTTTATGGCTGGAGGTCACCACAACACGAGGAACTCTATTTAAGGGTCACAGCATTGGGAAGGTTGAAAACCACTTTTCTAGATGATTCCAGAACCTGTCAGGTTAATAATACTATCACAGACAGTTAACAACAGACCAAACATATTAACTGGGAAATTTCATAAGTAAAGAAAAGATAAATTTTCAATCGTGTTTTATTCTGAGAGGCATGGTGGACTCTTAGTATATGCATGAATGTGTACTGGCCTTTTGTATTATGAATACATGCAGTATATACTACCCAGCTGTTAATGGTTTTGTGGCCCCCTTGATCTTCAGTTTGACTGTGGGACAGTGTAACAGTACTCTGTGTTTATCAGCCACCATCCTACAGCCCAACAAGAATGATGCTGGCAATTCAGACCCACTGAGGAGAGATGCAAGAGTGTTTCCATTTAGTAGAAAGAGAAAAGTAGAGTGCTTTGAGATTGTAACATCTTCTTATAATCATTCCCTTGTATTAATTATGATTCTTAATCTCGTACTGTGCCAGTTTACAAATTAACTTCATGATAGGTATGCATATGAAAGAAAAACTGGTTTCTCCAGGATTCAAATCCACCTATAGTTTCATTCATCCACTGGGTATCTTGGAATGTATGCCCTCCTGTGAATAAGGGAAGGATAGTCCAAGAATTCAAACATAATTTAATTATATGTATATGCACACATACATACATGTACATGTGTGGGTGTATGTTTATTTATATACACACACTTGACATAGGCACATATAACCATCAGTTCCCTGAATGAGGAGCTTCTCCTTGCCTAGAGTTTTTTCATGGGCTTGCTGACTGGGCATGTAGATATGTGTTCCTTGCATGTACTTTCCTGAGTAATTCTGTGATGTTGAAAAAATAAAAATGCTTCTACAATCCAAATTGTGAATAAATTTGGGCGTGTAAACCTTTAGTTTAATTAAGCCTTCAGTTTAATAAAGATAGGCAGGCTTTTCAATGTATGGGTGTTTAGGTCCAGGCTTTTGAAATGAAGCCTGAATTGTTTTGAGTAAAATGTTCTGTGGAAATTATTGACTTGTAACATGAAAGTAAATGTCAATATCCCATAGGTCTTCTTTTCTTGAAACAATAGTCTAACAAATGATATTAAAACGCTAATTCTTGAAGTCAAATGGTCCAATTTTATATTTGTTTCCTAGATTAGGGGAGATTATCCAATATGTATTTATTTTCAAAACGGACAAATTAAATAGACAGTCAGAACCCTTTACATTAAAAATATTTAAAGAAAAGTGCAATTTAGTTAGATAAAAATTTCCTTTATTTACTCTTGATTACTTCTAATTATATATAGATTATTTGCTATTTATTTAAAAAGCTGTTTTGATTTCAGGCTTTTTCTGTGAACTGAATGAACAAAATATTTGGAAATGTAAAAATAGGCAAAATATCTTATAAAATTGACCAAAAAGCATCACCATGATTTCTTTTCTCATATTTGGTGTTGGAATATACTTTATTTAAAGTGGAACAAGCACTCAGGGAGGCAGAACCAGGTGGATCTCTGTGAGTTTGAGGCTAGCCTGGTCTACAGAGCGAGATCCAGGACAGGCACCAAAACTATGCAGAGAAACCCTGCCTCAAAAATAAATAAATAGATAGATAGATAGATAGATAGATAGATAGATAGAGTGGAACAAGAGTGAGCCACCCAGGAGTGTCATTTTTCTTACGGATGCTTTTTTAGGCTGTAGTTCCAAGGCCTGTCTGTGGATATCGAGTATGTGTACAAATCAGAATTTGCTCAGAACATTGAAGTTTCCCATTACTCTCATCCCCCGACTTGTTCTTTCTGGTTCCCTTCAGAACATTTAGCATTTTTGAAGCTTCATTAGGGCACTGCTGAACTGGTAATGCAGAAGTTACAACTGACCACTGGGGTTGGCTTTAAGAGGTAAGGTGAGTGAAAGATTAAAATTGTGAATCCATCCTAGTCTGAGAATAGAGTTTCTAGAATCTCATGAAAAGGGGAATAGGACTTGCCTTCCAGAGATGCTTTATGTTTTGGATACTGAATCAATACAAAGGTGAGATACACCCAATTTGAATTGGTAAAATATGTAAATCCTTGCTGACTAAACTCTGAGAGATTAATGTCTGAATAGGAGTAGAAAGTGATGCCAACTGTAAAATTATACAGGGCATGGTGATTACCCCATCCACATAATGGGGTTTGATTTAGAGGCTCTATTTTGGGATCACACATACAGAACCAAATGCAGAAGGCTGAGCTTTGTTTCATTTGTCCAGGGCAGTGCCCTAATTTTCCCCATTGTTCACTTCCCCTTGTGAATGAATGACACATTTTCTTTATGGAGCTCTATGCAGCTTCGGTTTAGAGGCAGCAGCCTTTCCAGGCTCCACTATGCTGTTCCTCCTTTGTTGCCTTTAGATAATGCTACTGGGTTGTGTGCTTTGAAGTTGCATTATCCTCACCGCACCTGTTTAGCTGTTTAATGAGCCAGTGGTAGCTTTTGTTGACATGTCCCGGTCTAGCATTGGAAAGTTGATGGACTTGAGGAGACTGAGTCTCAGGTGTGGGACAAGGCCATGGGGTTCTGACAGAGTTGGGAATCACACTTAGGTCTTCTTAATGTAGTAAAGCCATTGTCATCAATTCATTGTCATTGCTGCTACACTATGTGGCCATCTCTTGAGACCTGGAAATTATCTTTCTGTGGCATAGTTCTGAGAACTTCATCTGAGACACAACTGTGGGATCACATGACCTGTTTTATATCATGGCTTCTTATATACTTTGTACTTGTGAAATATTTTTACCAAGAAATTTTTGTGACCTCTATGGATATGTGTATGTAAAATAGGCATGGAAGTCACTGGTTACTGGTAAAAATTATTTTGAAATAATTCCCTGGCAGACACATAATTTATTATTTATTAAAGATGAAAACAATTTCACCTAATAATGAGGTAGACATGCTTATTTATTTTTACAAAGTAGATATATCTTGACTGAATGTGTGATACTGAGGACATAGAGTAGCTTCAACATTTTTCAGTGTTGATTGGTATTTTAATTATTTAATTGCCAATGTTGAGAATGCTGTTTTGTATAAACACATAGTACAAAATGTCAGAAATGATGTAGCGTGAATCTTAAAGAGTCTTATTAATAAAATCAAACCTGAAGCCAGTTATTGGGGTGAATTCTGGAAGATCAGAGAAGCAGAACAATCCACAGCTTCCTCACCTGGCCAATTCCTCAGCTAATCCTATTTCCTCAGAATGGAAGCCTCTCAGTCCTCATCCAGAATGAATCTCAGCTGAACTATGCTGCTCAAAGCCTAAAGCTTATCCTGCCAAATGATTCTAATTTCTGATCTTCAAGCCTTTATATACCTTTCTGTTTTCTGCCAATACTCCCTGGGATTAAAGACTCACTTTCTGGGATTAAAGGCGTGTGTCACTATGCCTCACTGTTTCCAATGTGGCCTTGAACTCACAGAGATCCAGAGAGATTTCTGCCTCTGGAATGCTAGGATTAAAGGTTTGAGTGCCACCATTTTCTAACCTTTGTATCTAGTGGCTGTCTATTCTCTGACCCCAGATAAATTTATTAGGGTGCACGATATTTTGGGGAATACAATACTACCACAAAATGCACTTAAAGCCATTTTAGAAACTGCCAAAAATTCTGTCCTTATTACAAGTCAACAACTCAAGCATTCTTATTTGTTTGTTTGTTTTGTTTTTTGAGTGAGGGTTTCCCTGTGTAGTTTTGGTGCCTGTACTGGATCTTGCTCCGTAGACCAGGCTGGCGTTGAACTCACAAAGATCCTGCCTGGCTCTTCCTCTCGAGTGCTGGGATTAAAGGCATGTGCCACCACCTCCCGGCCTAAGCATTCATTTTTAAAATCAAATATGCTAGTACTACTGTGATAAATGTTGAGGAATGACTCGGTAGGAGAATATAGGAAGTTGTGCAGACTATCATATTTGTAGGAGAACAGAAAATTTTGAATGTACATTACAAACACTACCATCCATTACGTATGAGAGTCTCTAGTATGAGCCAAGGTGGTTTTAGGCAGTATCTATTGGTGTTACACAGTGTGCAGGGCAAAGTGTACATGTTGTGTGTTTAGAACCAAGGTGTAATGAAATCATGCTACACATGGTAGACTGCTATTAGCAACACCTGCATTTCATTACATCTTTGATTTTGAATTAGGTTTGATCATTACACACTCATAAGCTTTTTACTATTGCCAATTTTGGTGAGCCACATATTCACTTACTTGCCCAGATATAAGGTTGCAAGCCAATTTATGAAACAGTGTTTAAAAAAAGAAAATATGGGCCGGAGACCCCAGCCACTTCCTGAGACTCAGAGACCAGCCCCCAGCTCCCATCCACCCCAGAACTCCCATCTGGACCAGAGAGCCCCCAGCTCCATCCACTCCGGAACTCCCATCTGGACCAGAGCTTCCATCCTGTCCCGGAACTCCCATCTGGACAAGAGGAGCTCCCATCTGGACAAGATAAGGAGACCCCAGGGACTTCCTGAGACTCAGAGTCCAGCCCCCCAGCTCCTATCCGGCCAGCACTCTCATCTGGATCAGAGCTCCCATCTGGCCCAGAGCTTCCATCTGAACCAGAGAGAGGCTCCCTAAATCTGTCAGCTCTGTCTGGACCAAGTACACTGATAAGAACAAGAACAAACCCAAGAGGAGATGGGCAGACGTCAAGGCAGAAGTACATACAACAAAATTAAGAGCAATACAGCATCACCAGAACCTAGCCCTTCTCCAACAGCTAGACCTGAACATCACAGAATGGAAGAAGAAGAAGAAAACAACCTTATAAGTAACATCATCATAAAGTTAGAGCCTTATATAGAAGAAATCAAAAATAAAGTAGAGGAACAGACAAATAAAAAATGGGAAGAATGCTATAAAAAACTAGAGGAAAGGACAATTAAAGCAGAAGAAACCAATAAGTCCCTGAAAGACAATCATGAAAAAGCAAGGGAAACAGTCCAAGACCTGAAGAGGGAAATAGAAAAAATGACGAAGACACTAGCAGAAGGAATGCTGGAAAAAGAAAATCTGAGTAAACAAACATGAACTTCAGATGTAAGTATAACCAACAGAATGCAAGAGATGGAAGAGAGGATCTCTGGTGTTGAAGATACGTTAGAAGAAATACATTCATCAGTCAAAGAAAACACTAAAACCAACAAAGCCATAAACCAAAATGTCCAAGAAATTTGGGACACCATGAAAAGACCAATCCTACGAATAATAGGGATAGAGGAAGGAGAAGAATACCAACTCAAAGGCACAGAAAATATATTTAACAAGATCATAGAAGAAAACTTTCCCACCTTAAAGAAGGAAATGCCTATAAAGGTACAAGAAGCCTATAGAACACCAAACAGACTAGACAGCCCAAAAAACGCCCCTAGCCACATAATAATTAAACAACTAAATGTACAGAATAAAGAAAGAATATTAAGGGCAGCAAAGGAAAAAGGCTGAGTGACATATAAAGGCAAACCCATCAGAATAACACCCGATTTCTCAATGGAGACTTTGAAATCCAGAAGGACCTGGACAGATATAATGCAGACACTAAGAGACAGTGATAACAGCCTAGACTAATATACCCAGCAAAACTTTCAACCATCATAGATGGAGTGAACAAGACCTTCCAAGACAAAACAAGATTTAAACAATATTTATCCACAAAACCAGCCCTACAGAAAGCACTAGAAGGAAAATTCCAACCTAAAGAAGGCAGATACATCCATGAAAACACGGGCAATAGAAAACACCACAGTAGTAAACCCCAAAGAAGAGAAGCACACACACACTACCACCAAAAAATAAAAATAATAACAGGAATGAACAATCACTGGTCATTAATATCCCTTAATATCAATGGACTTAATTCACCTATAAAAAGACATAGACTAACAGAATGGATGTGAAAACAGGACCCATCTTTCTGCTGCATACAAGAAACACACCTCAAATTCAAAGACAGACACCTCCTAAGAATAAAAGGCTGGGAAAAGACTTTCCAATCAAATGGTCTTAAGAAGCAAGCTGGTGTAGCCATCCTAATATCCAGCAAAATAGGCTTCAAACTAAAATCAATCAAAAGAGATGATGAAGGACATTACATACTCATCGCAGGAAAGATCCACCAAGATGAAGTTTCAATTCTGAACATTTATGCCCCAAACACAAGGGTACCCACATATGTAAAAGAAACATTACTAAAGCTTAAATCACATATAAAACCCCACACATTAATAGTGGGAGACTTCAACATCCCACTCTCACCTCTGGACAGAACGGCCAAATTGAAACTTAACAGAGACATAATGGTCTTAACTGATGTTATGACTCAAATGGACTTAATCGATATCTACAGAACATTCCACCCAAACAAAAAAGAATATACCTTCTTCTCAGCACCCCATGGAACCTTCTCTAAAATCGACTACATACTTGGCCACAAAGCAAATCTCAACAGATGCAAAACAATTGGAATAACCTCCTGTATTCTATCGGACCACCATGGTTTAAAGTTAGATTTCAACAACAAAAAAACCTACAGAAATCCTACAATCTCATGGAAACTGAATAATGCTCAACTGAATCACCAATGGGTTAAGGAAGAAATGAAGAAAGAAATTAAAGACTTCCTAGAGATCAATGAAAATGAATACACCACATACCCAAACTTATGGGACACTATGAAAGCAGCGCTAAGAGGGAAATTCATAGCACTAAATGCCAACATAAAGAAGTTGGAGAAATCTCACGCTAGTGACTTGACAGCACACCTGAAAGCCATTGAACAGGAAGAAGCAAAGTCTCTCAGGAGGAACAGATGCCAGGAAATTATCAAATTGAGAGCTGGAATCAATAAAATAGAAATAAAGAGAACAATACAAAGGATTAATGAAACAAAGAGCTGTTTCTTTGAGAAGATCAACAAGATAGACAAGCCCTTATCCAAACTAACCAAAAGACAGAGAGAGAGCATCCAAATGAACAAAATCAGAAATGAAAAGGGGAACATAACAACAGACAATGAGGAAATCCAGAGAATCATCAGGTCACACTTCAAAAACCTCTACTCCACAAAACTGGAAAATCTACAAGAAATGGATAATTTTCTGGATAGATACCACATACCTAAGTTAAATCAAGACCAGATAAACCATTGAAATAGTCCAATAACCCCTAAGGAAATAGAATCAGTCATTAAAAGTCTCTCAACCAAAAACAGCCCAGGATCAGATAGTTTCACTGCAGAATTCTACCAGATCTTCAAAGAAGACCTAATACCAATACTCTTCAAATTGTTCCACATAATAGAAGCAGAAGGAGTATTACCAAACTCCTTCTATGAGGCTACAATTACCCTGATTCCTAAACCAAACAAAGATGCAACAAAGAAAGAGAAGTACAGACAAATCTCCCTCATGAACATTGATGCAAAAATACTCAATAAAATACTGGCAAACAGACTCCAAGAACACATCAAGACAGTTATCCACCATGATCAAGTAGGCTTCATCCCAGGGATGCAAGGGTGGTTCAACATACGAAAGTCCATCAATGTAATACACCATATAAACAACTCAAAGAAAAAAAACCACATGATTATCTCACTAGATGCAGAAAAGGCATTTGACAAAATCCAATACCCCTTCATGATAAAGGTCTTGGAGCGATCAGGAATACAGGGAACATACCTAAACATAATAAAGGCAATCTACAGCAAGCCAACAGCCAACATCAAATTAAATGGAGAGAAACTCAAAGCAATACCACTAAAATCAGGAACAAGGCAAGGCTGTCCCCTCTCCCCATACTTATTCAATATAGTACTTGAAGTTCTAGCCAGAACTATAAGACAACATAAGGAGATTAAGGGGCGACAAATTGGAAAGGAAGAAATCAAGCTTTCCCTATTTGCAGATGACATGATAGTATACATGAGTGACCCCAAAAATTCAACCAATGAACTGATACAGCTTATAAACACCTTCAGCAACATAGCAGGATACAAGAACAACTCAAAAAAATCAGTAGCCCTCCTATATACAATAGACAAACAGGCTGAGAAGGAAATCAGAGATACATCACCCTTTACAATAGCCACAAATGACATAAAATACCTTGGAGTTACTCTAACTAAGCATGTGAAGGGCCTATATGACAAGAACTTTAAGTCCCTGAAAAAAGAAATTGAAGAAGATGTCAGAAAATGGAAAGACCTCCCATGCTCATGGATAGGCAGGATTAACATAGTAAAAATGGTGATCTTACCAAAAGCAATCTACAGATTCAACTCAATCCCATCAAATTACCAACACAATTCTTCAGAGATCTGGAAAGAATAATACTCAACTTCATATGGGAAAACAAAAATCCCAGGATAGCCAAAAGAATCCTGTACAATAAAACAACCTCTGGAGGCATCACGATCCCTGACCTCAAGCTCTACTATAGAGCTACTGTAATAAAAACAGCTTGGTACTGGCATAAAAACCGACATGGGGACCAATGGAATTGAATAGAAGACCCTGCCATTAACCCGCACACCTATGAACATATAATTTTTGACAAAGAAGCCAAAAATGTACGATGGAAAAAAGAAAGCATCTTCAACAAATGTTGCTGGCATAACTGGATGTCAATGTGTAGAAGGCTGCAAATAGATCCATATCTTTGCACTGTGCACAAAACTTAAGTCCAAGTGGATCAAAAACCTCAACATAAATCCAGTTACTCTGAAACTTATAGAAGAGATAGTAGGTAGTACTCTTGAATGCATTGGCACTGGAGATCACTTTCTAAATATAACACCAGTAGCACAGACACTGAGAGAAACAATCAATCAATGGGACCTGTTGAAACTGAGAAACTTTTGTAGAGCAAAGAACATGGTCAATAAGACAAAGCAACAGCCTACAGAATGGGAAAAGGTCTTCACCAACCCCACATCTGACAGAGGGCTGATATCCAGAATATATAAAGAACTCAAGAAATTAGACAACAAAATGCCCAACAGTCCAATTAAGAAATGGGGTATAGAACTAAACAGAGAATTCTCAACAGAGGATGTTCAAATGGCTGAAAAACACTTAAGGAATTGCTCAACATCCCTAATTATCTGGGAAATGCAAATCAAAACGACTCTGAGATAACACCTTACACTTGTCAGAATGGCTAAGATCAAAAGCACGGAAGACAGCTTATGCTGGAGAGGATGTGGAACAAGAGGATCTCTCCTCCACTGCTGGTGAGAATGCAAGCTTGTACAGCCACTTTGGAAATCAATATGGCGCTCCCTTAGAAAATTGGGAATCCGTCTCCCCCAAGACCCAGTTGTAGCACTCTTGGGCATATACCCAAGGAATGCTCAATCATACCACAAGGGCATTTGCTCAGCTATGTTCATATCAGCATTGTTTGTAATAGCCAGAACCTGGAAACAACCTAGATGCCCTTCAACTGAAGAATAGATGAAGAAAATATGGTACATATACACAATGGAGTACTACTCAGCAGAGAAAAACAATGACATCATGAGGTTTGCAGGCAAATGGATGGATCTAGAAAAAATCATCCTGAGTGAGGTAACCCAGACTCAGAAGGACAAACATGGTATGTACTCACTCATAGGAGGATAGTAGAGGTAAAACAAAGATGACTAGTCTGCTACACAACTCCAGGGAGGCTACCTAGAAAACGGGACCCTAGGAAAGACACAGGGATCACCCAATGACAGAGAAATCTACATGAGATCTACATGAACTACCTGGACGACAGTGGGAGTAATGAAGGGCAAGATTTGAGGGAAAGAAATCTTAGGGGAGCAGGAGATCCCAGCTGGATCAAGAACAGAAAGGGAGAATGAGGAATAACAGACCATGATAAATGAAGACCACATGAGAATAGGAATAGGCAGAGTGCTGGAGAGGTCTTCAGAAATCCACAATGATACATCCTCTGTAGACTGCTGGCAATGGTCGAGAGAAAGCCTGATCTGACCTAGTCTGGTGATCAGATGGCCAAACACCCTAACAGTCGAGCTGGAACTCTCATCCAATAACTGATGGAAGTGGATGCAGAGATCCTCAGCCAGGCCCCAGGTGGAGCTCCAGGTGTCCAGCTATCGAGAAAGGAGGGATTGTAAGAGCATGAATTGTTGAGACCAATGTTGCAAAAAGCACAGGGACAAATAGCCAAACGAATGGAAGCACATGAATTATGAGCCAAAGGCTATGGAGCCCCCAGCTGGATGGGGCTCTCTGGATAAGTGAGACAATTGAATAGCTTGAACTGCTTGGGAGGCATCCAGGCTGTGGGACCAGGACCTGTTCTTAGTTCATGAGCTGGCTGTTTGGAACCTTGGGCTTACACAGGGACACTTTGCTCAGCCTGGAGGGAGGGGACTGGACCTGCCTGTACTGAATCCACCAGGTTTAAATGAATCCCCAGGGGAGTCTTGACCCTGAAGGAAATGGGTATGGAAGAGAGGGGATGGAGGGAAGGTGGGAGTTGGGGCGGGAGGGGGGAGGACAGGGGAACCCATGGCTGATGTGTAAAATTAAAACACAAATATAATAATAAAAAAAGAAAAAAGATAATATGTTTGTGTTTTGAATATTTAAAAATGTAATCTCATATCAGTTTTGTTAGGGGCTGCAGTTCATTTTTGTGGATATATTTATTTCATTACAAAATAGTTCGTATTGTGTTATTTTATTTATACGGAACAGGTATCTGAATTAATCCCACTAAAGCAGGAAAAAGAATGTATTGATTCATAATGTAAGAGCATCTGACACATCTGGACTTAGGAGTTGAAAAATACCAAGGGACTGTCTCTCCACATCAGTATGAATTTTCAGTCTAAGACTGTCCTTGAAGGATAAGAAAGTTTCATTACCTAACAGCCAACGTGTTTCTCTCCTGGAAGAGTCTTTTCAGCCAATCTTGAGTTTCCTGTAAACCAATGCTTTTAGACTTGATACTCAGTCAGCCTATGGCATGTGTATTTTCCAAAGCCCAGGATATAACTATTGGTGAAGTTTCCCCTAGGAAAGGAGCAGCCAAGTGCTCTTAGCAGAAATAGCTCCCATACTTAAAACTGTACCTAAGACTTATAATAGCAAGGTCAAAGTCAGGTTTAATATTAATTTGCCATCAAAGATAAATCACTGCAGCCACAACAGCTCATCAAGTATGTACATGATTTCCCATCTTTATCTTCATCTTCTTCCATAGGAGGCAAAGAGTAAAATCTATTAGCAGACAGAATTTGTATTTGCAGAATCATTTCCTTATCTCAGCTTTTTGATCTGTCTTAAAGAGATCACCACGGTAGAAGAGATTGGTGGCAACAGACCCCTGCTTGATCGTTGATCTTCTGAGTGTCTCTTCTATTTATCTTCCTCATCTTTTCTTTTCTTTTTTTTTTTTTGGTTTTTTGAGACAGGGTTTTTCTGTGTAGCTTTGCACCTTTCCTGGATCTCACTCTGTAGACCAAGCTGGCCTTGAACTCACAGAGATCTGCCTGGTTCTGCCTCCTGAGTGCTGGGATTAAAGACGTGTGCCACCACCGCCTGGCTATCTTCCTCATCTTTTTGCCCCAGTTTCTTTCTTAGAAGCAGTTTCTGTCTCTGACTTTATTCTCATGCTCACTGACCCCCATGATGTTCTTCAGAGAACCTGCACCATTCTGCATTCCCAAACTCTACACTCCCAGTGGACAGAAACCATCAATAGTAGCCACACGGAGGCTTTCAGCCTAACATGAAAACTTGAGTCCTCCTCTTTCTTCCCTTTCCTTCCCCTCCTTTCCTGTCTGCTTTCTTCTCATCTGTCTAACACTCTAGGAAATGTAAGGACAAATCTCTCTTCCATATCAGAGTTGATCATTTTGTTTCCTAAAAGGTGGCTCCATCCATCAAGTTTCAACCAGAGACACCGGATATAAAGATCCTCCACAGAGGAATTCATGTTTGCAGTCTTGGGAGCTGGCTAGGTAAACCAGAAGTGGAGACTGTAAGGCAGGCTGCCCGGAAGAATGGGCTAGGACTCCAGGACTTGGGGATAGTACACAGTAGATGTATTCTTCCTCATTGGGGAAGCCTGAGTTCAGCTCTTAAAAGTGTTTTAGTAGATAATCCCACCTGGATTATCTAGGACAGTCTCACTTACTGTAAACCTTCAGTCCTGTCTACCAAACACTTTCACAGCAACAGCTGGGTGAATGTCAAGTTCAATAACTGGGCACTGTGGTGTCTACCCACCAAAGCCCTCATTTGAAGATTCCTAAAATACATGCTTTGACATGCTATGAATTCCCAAACCTCTGCACCTTTACATGAGTTATATGAAGTAGTTAAAGAACTGTTTGGGGCCAGGCAGCAGTGGGGCATGCCTTTAATCCCAGCACTCAGGAGGCAGAGCCAGATCTCCATGAGTTCAAGGCCAGCCTGGTTTACAGAGCAAGATCCGAGACAGGCACCAAAACTACACAGAGAAATCCTGTCTAAAAAAAAAAAAAAAAGCCAAAACCAACCAAACAAACAAACAAACAAATAAACAAAAAGAACTGTTTGGGGCAGTTTATTCTTAAACAAATATACTTATACACATATTATTGAAAAACAATAAGAGGTCCAGGAAGGACAACTTGGATGAGGTAGCAAGAAGACAAGTCTATGAACTTTGATTTAGAGGTCATTACTTTAAATCTGTAGTTTTTTCCTTTCAATAAATTAGTTTCCCTACCTTCCATAATGTTCCTTGGGCCTCTGTGGTTAGCGAGGCACCATTTTAGGCCCCTCTAATAGTTCATGGAATTAAACAGCTTGTGTATCTCTGGTTCTTATGTTCTTGAGAAAGACACATAGGAAAACAAAAACAACTACAAGATTATATAGAGGTGATAAGGTGTGGTGAATGATAAGAATAAAGAGGGGAGGGGACAGACAGTGCGAGAGTATGTGTGCAGAGCTATCTACATAATATGCAGGCTCCAGTGCAAAATGTAAATTCAGTGTCTCCTAATCAGAGCATAGGAAAAATATACAAAGCTTTCTGCTTGGCTCATGAATCTCTTTCTGGGAACGTCCTCGTGGTTTCTTTTCATTATTTACTATTTAATTCTGCTCCCAGGAAAGAATGTGGAAGCTCTAGCTGACTTATGAGCTTCTACGGTGCAATACTCACCTTTAGTGCAAAGGTAGGGTAGAGTAACAGCCTGTGTGTGCAGTTGGCATTTCTTAGTCGAGCCTGTGGTTTGCTTTGATTTGGTGAATGAAGGGGCTGCATGACACTGCCCTGCCCATTTGAATTTTATTTCTTGATATATGTATATTGTGCCTCACCTTGGACCAGCTAATGAGCAGGGAAGGACTGCAGGGACAGTACCTGTGGTTCCCCCACCTTTCCCTTTCTTTCTGAGCTGTTATTTCAGTGCAGGCTGTTGCTTGGTACAGTGAAGGGATACCAGGGAAAGCATAGGAGAGGACTGCTAATCCCTTGTGTTTCTAGAACACAGCAGACTTTGCACTTGAAGAAAATTCTGGCTCCAAGGTGGCCTCTTGGGCTGTCTGTATCCCTGCTTCCTCAGTCATATGTTTAACCTCTTATCTTATACTCACCTTGACTCTTGATGCATTCTAAATATCTGGTCCCATCAGAATTCTCACTCATAGACCATCACTGATACAAGAGGAAAGTGAGGATTGAGGAGGTCCTTGTTGTTACTGTCTCCTGAATGGCCATGCTCTACCCTGCCATGCAGTGTCACTTGCAAAACACCAACCCAAAGACACAGTTGTTAAGAATTTTGAAACAAGAGTACTAAGCCAAGCAAGAAATCCTGTGAGGGTTTGGTTCTCTGGAGCCTGAGGTTCTGTGTGCTTTGCAGGTTGCATGCTCATGAAATTAGAGGTGTGTATGTGTATGTGTACATGCATGCACACACTTTCAGATAGTACCAATGGTAGGGATATGTGACAAAGGCTTTTATGAAAGTAAGGAAGCCAGCCTTCCAGACACCTTGGGTAGAAGTTACAGGACATGTGTGTCTTTGGTGTATTCTCAAACACCAAGGAGTCCACAGTGGCTGGATCCATAATTGAAAGCATGGAGTTGAGAGATAAAACCAGCGGGACAGTGAAACTCTGAGTTAGCTCTAGCAGCTAAAGTAAGAGCTGTAGATTCTTCTGTGATGAGATGAGGATACTTGTGGAGAGTTTTAGTAAAGGTATGGCATACCATACCATAGCTGGAGTTTAGAAGAATCCCTTTGGCTTCAGTGTGATGATACTTCATGCAGGGAGAAAGTTGGAAGTAAAGGAAACAGTTTGGATGCTCTACAATGGTCTAAATGAAGATTAAAACCTAGGGCCAGGTAGTATAATGTCCTGGTTAGTTTCTATTGACAAAGTTACAGGATCTAAAGTCGCCTTGGAAGAGGAAACCTCAACTGAAGAAGTACCTCAACCATACTGATCTGTGGCCATGTCTGTGAGAAATGGTCTTGATTAATGACTGATGTGGGAGGCCCTGCCTACTGTGGGCAGCCCTATACCCAGGTAGCTGGACTTAAACAAGGCAGTGAGTGAGCCAGTAAGCAATATTCCTGCATTGTTACTACCTCTAGATTCTTGTTCTGAGTTCTTGCCCTGACTTTCCTGAGTGACAGACCTGGAAGTATAGGCTAAAATAAACCTTTTCCTCCTGAAGTTGCTTTTGGCCAGAGCATTTTATCACAGTAATAGAAAGGAAATTAGAACACCCAGATAGCAATGGTTAAACACAGCCACATTTGGAACAGTTTTCAAAACTGATGCATTGGATTGTCTGTGCAGAAGATATGTTCCTAGAATCCTGGCTGGAGACAACAGAAAAGAACAGTCCACTGAGTAGAAAATTTTCCAAGGCCAGTTCAGGAAAGAGCTTGATAGGGCAGAGAACAGAAGCATTATGGTTTTTCCTCCATTGAGCACCTCTTTTGTCCTTTCTTGATCATCCTTCCTGAGAATGCTGAATTTACACAGATTATGTTCTAAGAATCCATACACATGATGCTTTGGAAAAGTTTCTCAGATGATCAAGTTCTGGGTGAGATGACAGCTGGAGACTAGCCGTTCACCACAGCTTCATTTTAGTCCAGTCTTCATAGGATTTTTGCCCTCTTCATTGAATAAGTATCTCTTAGCCTCACTTACTACAACAGAGTTATTAAGACAAAATGTTTGCTACTAAGTTTGATGTGCAATTGAATCAAGATACACTTCTAAGTGATTTAACGGTCTTGTCTTATTTTTCTGTGTTTTTAGCACTTCCAGACCATGCTGAAGTCTAAATTGAATGTCCTAACACTGAAAAAGGAACCTATACCAGCAGTCATCTTCCATGAGCCGGAAGCCATTGAACTATGTACCACCACACCACTGATGAAGACAAGGACTCATAGTGGCTGCAAGGTACAGGACACAGTGCCAACAGAGCTTCTCTTGTGGGCCAGACACAAGCATTTGTGACATGATGGTCTTATTCCTAAGTGGCATCCATGTTTCAAGAAGGCAAATATTACATGATTAGCAATTAATGAATGCTATTAGTTTGAACTCACATCCTGATTATTTTCTCTCAATAATATAACATTCCTCATAATTTGGGGGTCATACATTAACCATACAGGTTTTAGTATGTGTGAATAGAGTAGTAGTATTCTTATTGTTCTTTCAGTGGCTATATGGAACTTTATGTTTCATAAAGGTAGCTTTATTTTATTAGAATGATTTTCCATGCATGTGTTGTGTGTGTGTGTGTGTGTGTGTGTGTGTGTGTGTGTGTGTGTGTGTCTGTGTGTATATGCATGCAGGTGCTTGTGGAGACTGGATGAACATTGACAGATCCCTTGGAGCTGTTGGAGCTGGAGTTTCAGGCAATTATGAGCTGCTGGATATGAGTGCTGGCATCCAAAGACCAGTCTTCGGCAAGAGCAGCAAGTGCTCTTGATCATTACACCATTTCTCCTGTCCACAGGGAGCTGTGTCTTTCACTGTAGGCCCTCCTCTTACATTTCTAATCTGAATAAAATGTATCTTAAAGAATGAAAACACCCAACACCAAACCAAAGCAAAACAAAATACTTCTCCAATACTTGAAACTTCCAAGTCTCTTTGGGGGTTATTTTGCAGTTTTTCTTTGCTTCCGCTCTCAAATTTTATACTAATACTCGTGCCTCAGAATCTGTAAAAAACAAAAGCACTTTTTTCATTCATACAAACTACAGTGCTGACATGGAAACAAAACTAGAGACAAAATGTCCAATTTTGGTAAGTTTTTAGATTTTTTTCTCATTCTATTTTTCTTTTTGCTTCAGTTAGTGAAAATAGAAATAAGTTTAGAGATAACAAAAATATGTTTTGTGCATATTTGCCATCAGGAGCTTGTTTAGGGTGGAGAAATAAGGAGACGGAAGAATGCAAATTTGCTTGTGATCTTTTTAAAACCTCTTGGGTCCACCCCTCTCCTCATTTCTTGTTGTTGGAGAGGCAGGTACTGCATAGCTGTGGTCAGGTTGGAACCTGCAGCACTCTGGAGTGATGGGAGTCACACAAAACCTCACACACATCCTTTCATTCCACACATACTTACTGTATGCTCAGTGCCTGCCAGGCTCAGGGACAGAATGTGGACACAACCCACAATATCTTTATGGAATTTTAACTGCTAGTTTCAAGTCAGGGGAGGAGAAAATGATGTACAAGTCATTGACTGGTGAGAGCCAATTTGTAAAGAGCTTCCAGGCAGATCCTTCAAGGTAATCAGAACAAGGAATGCTGAATCTTCGAAGTGAATGTGGGATTGCTGTCATTTTGAAGGGAAGGAAATGGGCCAGTGCACTTGGGAGACTGAGCAAGATTTGAACGGTGGGGTCAAACTAGACAGAGTTTCATGGTCATGTCAAGGAGTTTTGATATTGTTCAAATTGTGAGGATTTAGGCAAGTAAGTTAAAACTCCATTTTTAAAAGAGTAACTTTGATGAGGTAACTCTCCCTTCAAGAGCAGTTGACTGGGTAGGGAGAATGGATGCAATGGCCTTAGATCCACCATGTGAGAGAAGTTGACTGGATGGGGAGAATGAATACAATGGACTTGGGTCCACCATGTGAGAGAGCAGTTGACTGGATCGGGGAGAATGGATGCAGCAGTCTTGGGTCTACCATGTGTAACACTACTGGTGAAGAGAGAAAGCTAGAAAAGTACTGATGATATTGGAAAGTGACTGAAAATCAAACTCGTGCACACCCTTTAGGAGATGTGCTCATGTTGTTGTGAATTCTGTTCCTGTTAGAGAAGATGGTGACTTGAAGCAAGATGAAGCAAGTAGGAACAGATAGGAGGACAACTTCGTTTGATGGAGTCCACAGTGTGTGCTTAAAATGCAAGGGGACGTTAGATAAATGTTACAGAATGAAATTGGTGTAGTGGCACACTCATTTGATCCTGTCACATGGGAGGCAGAGACAGGTGGATCTCTGAGAGTAAGATGCCAGCCTGGCCTAAATGGTGAGTTCCAGGACAGCCAGAGCTATGTAGTGAGACCCTGGCTTGAAAATGAAACAAAGTAAGTCATAGAAACCTCAACCACACATGAAAGTGTGTGTGTGTGTGTGTGTGTGTGTGTGTGTGTGTGTGTGAGAGAGAGAGAGAGAGAGAGAGAGAGAGAGACAGAGAGACAGAGAGAGACAGAGACAGAGACAGAGACAGAGACAGAGAGATACAGAGAGAAATAGAGACAGGGAGAAAGGGGTGATAGGAAGGAGAGGAAGAGAGCAGAAAGAGAGAGAGAGACAGAGAGGGGAAGGGAGGAAGGGACTGAGGGACAGAGGTGAGTAGAGATGGGGGCATTTTCTAGGGGAATAAAGGAAGAAGACTGTAAAACTTTCATTTTTCTAGAGAGTGTATAGAGTTTGCTATTCATCTTTTTTCCATGTACATGTACTTCCCTTAAGCTGTGCTCATTTATTTCACTTCTAGAAAGATATGGAGTGTCTGAGGATCCAGGGAAATGGAAATCTGGGGAGATGATTCAATAGTTAAAGAGCACTTATTGTTTTTGTAGAGACCAGAGTTTGGTTTTTAGCACCTATTTCAGGTGGCCTACAACCACTTATAACTCTAGCTCTAGGGCAGTGGTTCTCAACCTGTAGGTTGCGACACCCCTAGGGGGGAGGTTGAATGATGCTTTCACAGGGGGCACGTGGCATATCAGATATCCTGTATAGCAGATATTTACATTTCAGTTCATAACAGTAGCAAATTACAGCTATGAAATAGCAATGAAAATATTTTATGGTTGGGAGGGCTACCCCAACTTGAGGAACTGTATTAAAGGGTTGCAACATTAGGAAGGCTGAGGACCACTTCTCTAGGGGATCTGATGCCCTCTTAGGGCATCCACAGTTACCTTCACTCACAGATGCAATGCTCATACACATATACATATAACTAATGGTTTAAAAAAGAAATTGGGAAGAAGAGGATTTCAGGTAAGGATATTTCAGGGGGGTTAGCCGTGTGCATGTCCAGCATGGCAAAGGGAGGTCATTTGTGATCTGAGCTGAATCCAGGGAAGAGTTTCTGTAGCCAAGGTAAAAAACATCCCAATTGACCACCAAAGAAACATATGAACTCTGCATCCTTAGAAATGGTGGAGATTCAAGGCATAGATACTGGAACTCCCAGAAACAGGAGTCAGGGCCAATAGCTCTTCAGGTCTCTGAGCATTTCCATTTTATCTGACCATTCTATCTTAAGGATGAAAGCCCTCAACATGTGATTCTCCAGCTGAATGCTATTGACCTAATACCCCTACATTTTTACTGTCAATATACTGGAACTGCTTTTTTTTTTTTTTTTTTTTTTTTAATTTTCAAGGACAATACCACCCTTATTTTCAAAGTCATATTCCTTTGTTTATTTTTCAAAGGGTAGATCTTGGAAATTCTGACATTTCTATTTAAAAATCCCCAAACCTCCCCCTGTTTTCCCCCAGTCATCTTCAAGAACAAAGTCCTGTGTTTCCTCTGTGCTTCTTGCCAGTGAGTAAATCAGCTCACAAGATGCCAGCTGCAGAAGGAACTCTTTCTCCAACTCCTGAGTCCTAGGAATAATGAGTGTAATGTAGCACTGGGCAGCTGCAGGGCCAGGGTTTGGGACCCTCTGTCTTTACACAGAACTGGTTCTTTTTTCCTAATAGCTCCCAAGATATACTTACATAACTTTTATTTTGAGAAGGGAAAGAGGCAGGAAGAATCAAAAGGGCGGAAGTTGAGAATGGGTGAAGGTTAGCATCACTGAGACCCTTGCTCATCTCAGATATCCTGATTCCCTCTGATCTGTATTCTCAGTGGGTCCTGGAGAGATTGCCCTGCCAGGCTATTCATGTTTCGGGCAGCTGGGTCTTTGTGTGTTCTCTATTGCCACCACTTTCTTTTTCTTTAGTGGAGTTTTTCTTTCTTTCTCTTTCTCTTTTCTTTCTTTTTTTAACCAGAGAGCCCCTTGAGCCCCCTTCGGACTCCCACTGGAGTGTCTTTCAGCATCATAGGCCATATGGGATTTTGCAGCTGGGTGACTACTTGTTGTTCCTCTGTCCTACATCATGGGATTCTGGGTGTCTTTGCCTTCTTACACACATTTACTGAGTCAGCACAACTTGAAAGTTCACTGTATGTGTGAGTCATAAAGAAAGGGATCGTAGGAAACGCAGTGTACAAACAAGCAGAGGGAATAGGAGTGCTCAAGTCAGCTAATCTCAAGTACTTCTTTCTGTTTTATTTTTTGTAAAAGGTCTTCTCGATCCGCATGGGTTACTGTTTATTTACTTAGAGAGAATGTGCGCATACATGTGTGTGCAATGCCTGGCATGCAGAAGTCAGAGGACAACTTCTTGGGAGTTAGTTTTTCTCCTTCCACCACATGGGTCCTGAGGATGGAACCCAGGTTGTATCTGTCTTGACACCAGGTATCATTATCTGCTGAGCCATATTGATAACCCAGTCACAAGGACTTTTTAAAACATGTTTGTATATTAGAATTCCTGAGTTCTTCTTTCCAGGAACTAAACTTCAGTGATGGAGCAGGAGCCTGTACTATAAAATATACCCTGAAATTTACCTATTTGGTGCTTGAGAACTTTACCCACAGAGGGGTGTGATGGAGTAATATAAATGTAAGTAACCTGGGCACTGACTAACTGGCATATTATGGTCTGAATGGATTTGACAAAGCAGGCCAAGACATCCAAGGGTTGAGACAGAGTTCTGGAGTTTCTGGACAGACTTGTGTGCTCTGTGCTCTGTGTGGCTTATCCTCAAAGGGGTACTGTCCTACTTTGTACAAACTCACTTCCAGTTCCACTCCCCTCAGTTCAAAAAACTGGAATAAAATAGAGATTATGTTGTTCTGATAATGGTGATGATGAGCAGTGACAAAAATACTAATGTAAGAATTGTGATTCTGGAGAGCAGCTGTTGGTCAACACATCTAGTGTGTTTACTGTGTCTATGAGCCTTTCCTTGTATAGAATGAGTTCATCCTCTTGACAACTCAGTGGGTTAAGGACCATGTGCACCCCATATCACAGATGAGCCAGTTGAGGCAAGAAGGCATTCCTTATCCTGTCTTTGGCTCCCAGTGAATAATTGGCAGAATCCAGGTTGTCCCCGCCTCTTTATTATAGACTCTGGTGCTTCTTCACCACCAGACTTGTGGTCTCTTTTGAAACTTCTTGGCCATTTGTACCATCAAATTTGAAGTACTTATATATATATATATATATATATATATATATATATATATATATATATATATATATATATAGCTAAGTTTCTACACTGCTTAGGGGTCAGAGCCAGGGTGAATGTCTATTATGGACACTTTTTCCATTATCTAATTTTACTGAATTATAATTATAAAATTTAATTGGGTACTATGTGCAATGATCAAATCATAGCATTTAACATTTCCATCCATATAAATATAAAAAGTTATTAACACAAGAATTGCTCAAACACATGCAGTGCTATATATATTTCAGTAATTATATATGACATGTATTGGTCAAGTCATGCTAATTAATGCTTTCAACTTTTTATCATTGCTGTGTGTTTAGAGCCTTGTAAGTCCTTCCTAATATTTATCTGTGAAGTATTTAATAGGTGACTATGGGCTATAGCCATCTCACTGTTCTCTGAACATCAGAGTTTATTACTTCTGATGAGTAACTGCTTTTAAACATTCATTATCCCATCTCGCCTCCCAGCCTCTGCAAATCACAACTGTACATTGCCATGGGTTCATTATGTTTCGACAGTCACATAAGATCTATGTGTTAGTTCTCCATTGCTCTGACAAAATATTTGATAATGACAATGTGGAAGGAGGAAAGAATGGTTTTGGTTCATGGTTTCAGACCATAATTGCTTGTCTGTGCTGCTTTGGGATAATAGCAAAACTGAACACCATGACAGAGAAAACATGGTGGAATGAGAGATGAGAGAGAGGAAGGAGGAGGAAGAGAAGGGGCCACGTTTCCAGCACTCCCCAAGAGCATGCATGCCCTCTTCTTCCTACCTCTTCCAACTATGGCTTACATATTAAATCTTTTATCACCTTCTGATAATGTCCTCACCTGGGACCACACCTTACATGTGATCACCAGGTGCCATTTAAAATCTTAACCATGGGGCTGGGTAGGTACCTCAGTTGGTAAAGTACATGCTGAGCAAGTATGAATTTGGGTACTCAGCACACATGCAAAAGGCTAGGCATGGTTGTACTTGCTGGTAACCCTAGCACTAAGTGGGTGAAGGACAGCTGCAGAGAAAGATGGATCTTTGAAGCTCATTGACCATCCAGCCTACCTGAATCATTGAGTTTCAGGTTCAGTGAGAGACCTTGTCTCAAAAAATAAAGATAAAAAACAATTGAGGAAAGACACTTGATGTTGACCACTGGCCTTCATATCTATGTGTACATATGTGTACCTGCATAAACACATTCACACTCACACACATTAACACACCACTAAGTAGTGAACCCACCAGGCACTACCACCACATACACACACCACACCGAGAAGATTTAAAAATCCAAACCATAACAATGGAAAACGTGTATTTTCATCTGTTTCTTATTTTACTTAATATAACATCCCCCAGTTTCATACATTTTGCTTCAAAAGGTAGCATTTCATTATTTTATGGTTGAAAAACATTCCACTTTCTATATCTGCCATATTTTATTTACTAATTTATCCATTGTTGGGAAACTAGGTTGATCCCTTATCTTAGTTGTTCTTGGGATAGGTGAAGCAACAATGTGAGTGTGCAGATCTCTCACTAAACTGTTGATATCCTTTTCCTTTGTATCCATATCCAGAAGTGGCATGGCTGCCTCATATGGCAGGTGAGGGTTTTGTTCCTTGAGGTCTCTCCATATGGTTCTCCATAACAGTCTGACTATTTCATGTGTCTGCTCACAGTGTCATTCTTCCACATCCTTGCCAGCATCTTTCATTTTTAGATCAAAACCATTCTAGCTGAGGTAAGGGTCCATCTCATTGCAGTTTGGGCTTGCATTTCTCAGCTGCTAATACAGTTGGTTAGAGTTTATGAAATTGTCACTTTTTCCCATGGAGAAGTATTTATTTATACCCCTGTCCCATTTTAAAGTTGGATTATTTGGGGTTTCTTGGTCAATTGCATTTTTAATACCAACCCTTTGCAAGATGAATGTTTTGAAACATTTTTTTTTCTTGTTCTGTATGTTGTCTGTCTACTGTTTGTTTTATGTGCTGTGCTATGTAAGAGACTAAAGACACAGGAAGAAAAGCAAGTAGAAAGAGTATGTTATCTGATTGCCATGCTTATCTAAGGGTGCAAAGCTCAGGAACTTGTCTTATTTAATTGGTGTAGCATTTCATCTTTTCTTACAAAAATCACATGGCAGCTCAAAACTGTCTGACTCCAGTTCCAGGAGATCCAACACCCTCACGTGAACATACATGCAGGCAAAACACCAATGCACATGAAATAAAAATTAATTAAAAAATTTTTTTAAAAAAAAGCAAAAAGCAAGATGGCAGTGTGCTGTGTATCATCTGGCTTTACTGAAAGCATACCAGGAATTCAGGTTCTCAAATTCAGTTTTCTAAAAAAAGACATAGTCTATACTACAAAGCAATATACCTTATTATAAAATACATTATATATAACATGAAATACTATATGTGTGACGTAAAATTGCCTAGGGAAATTCATATACATATATACATAGCACGTCCATACAGCCTTGTGGATGCTTGATCTGCAAAGCCCATTCCATGGAGCTCCTCTGCTGGTTCCTAGCACTTACAAGTTTGAGCTAAAATATCAGCAGTGCGGTGGTGGTGGGGGGGATTGAAGCATTTCCTAGTTAAAGCATTTTATAAATCTTGTGGTTGGTGGTCATTTCAGAGTACAAAGATTTCTATAAAGTGAAGGAGTGTGATGCGAGGGAGTATCTCAGTGGAAGAATGCAGGTCAAAGTGCAGGAAGGTGGGTCACAGGCAGTTAGTGCCATGGAAGCCCTGTTTGAGCTGAGTTTGTCTGACCTGCCTCTGGATTTACCTTATCTTCACCCTACACCTTTCAGTGAGGCTGGAAGTTATGAGTGCTGGATGGTCTTCTGGGCCCTGTTCCTTGCTTTGAACACTGGTGATATATGAGGAAACAGGTGACTTTTCCCCTATTATCTTCCCTACTACCCACACAGGGAGTGACCCTGTCTTCTCTCTGAAGCTTGGGAGTGTCCAACATCCTTTGTTCCTTCATCTTTCATGGAAGTCACTTAAGCCTGCTTTCTAACTGAAATTCTGACATACTCTATTCTCCCTTTCCCTGAGGGTACTGACCTGACACTGTAGAAAGCCCTATCTGCTGACTTCGATGTCTTCCTTTCGCTGTATGGTCAGAAGCTGTTCAGCAAACTGGTTTCCAACAGAGTTAATGGTTCATAAACCATCACAATGTGTGTGTCACTTTTCTTGAGATTCTTTGAATTCAAGTGCAATAGCAATACTCCTCTACCTTTCAGGAAGGATGTGTGTAGGCAGAAGTTTCTCTCCTGTCTGCCTGTTCCCAAATACCTGGCAGTCACTTCTTAAATAATTGACTCCGAGGCTTAATATTGCTTATAAATCCTCAGCTGGTAGCTCAGACTTATTACTAAGTAGCTCTTACACTTAAATGAACCCATAATTCTTATCTATGTTTAACTACGTGGCTTAGTACCTTTTCTCAATACAGCATTCTCATCTTGCTTCCTCTGCATCTGGCTAGTGACTCCTTGACTCCACCTTCCTTCTTCCAAGAATTCTCAGTTTGCTTTCCTGCCTAACTTCCTGCCCAGCTACTGACCAATCAGTGTTTTATTAAACCAGTTCAAATGACAAGTCTTTACAGTGTACAAGAGGATTATTTCACAGCTGATGTGTGTGTCTTTGATAGCATTTCTATTGCTGTGATAAAAACACCATGGTCAAAAGCAACTTGGGAAGGAAAGGGTTTATCTATTTTACACTTCCAGGTAATAGTACATCATTGAGGGAAGTCAGGGCAGGAACTCAAGCAGGGAAGGTTCCTGGAGGCAGGAACTCAAGCATGGACCATGGAGGGGTGCTGTTTAATTGCTTGCTCCTCATGGCTTGTTCAGCCTGCCTTCTTATATCATCCAGGATGACCTGGCCCCTCCCACATCAATTACTAATTAAGAAAATGCTCTACTGACTTGCCTATAACCTCATCTTACCAAGGCATTTTCCTAATTGAGATTCCCTCTTCTAAAATGACTCTACCTTATGTCAACTTGACATAAAAGCAGGCAGCACGATGTGGTTCATTTATTGTTTCATGGGACTGAACAGAGACATTTCTGAGCTGGAGGTTTTAGTGGCAATTCCCAAACCTTCTCATGTAGTAGTTATGTAAAATGGCCAGTTCAGGATGTGAAATTCAGCAACTGAACTTGTGATAAAGGCTCCTGACTTGAACTTAAACATACTTAAAATCAGCATCACGTGCATCTGTTTCCTTCATTTGAGCTTTTGTGTTTATGTAGCTGGGTGTATATTTAATTAGAAGTATAGTCATGCTCTGGCACATTCTTCTCATTTTAAACAAAAGCTCATTTTTTTTTTTTTTACCCATTAACACCCATTCACACACAAGAATCCATTGATTATGTAGATTTTCCTTTTCAAAATAATCTTCTTATTTGAATATCAAGACAGAATTCAAGTAAAATGAATATCCTATCTTTCACCACTCCCAAATACTACTGTCATATTATGAGTGGATTGATCAATCCACCCCATCGGAACCCTTGTGATCTAATATTTTCTGGAAATGCCATTATAGACACACCCAGAGATGTGCTTTATAGATCTTCTAGACATTACTCAATCTAATGGAGTTAACAATGGGCAGCAGTGGTCACAAGCAGCTATAGGTGCAGAGTACACTTAGGCCCATGCTCCTTATTGTTACTGTTCCTTTAAGTCAGAGTGCGTTGTAGCTAACCCATGTTTCCTTTCTTTTTCCTAAGATTCTCTTGTAAGCAAGTCTAAGCACTCCAGCTTCTTGACTCTTTAAATTTAAGAAGGGAGGGAAAAGCTGACAGTGGCCAAAAGCTATTGTTTAGTGGATAAGCTTTAATTTTTTAATTTTTAAATTATTATTGTCAGGGGCCACACAGAGGTCAGAGGAAAATTATGTAAATTTGCTTTTTTTTTTCTCTTTCCAGTTTTATATGGGTTCTGGAAATTAAACTCAGCTCCCAAGTTTGTACTACACTTTTTACTCAGTAAAAACTCCCCAAGTTTTTAACTGACCCATCTTATGGACCTTAAAGCTTTTATTCTTGTTTTTTTTTCTCATACTCTTTACTCCATGTGGAGACTTGTGAATTTCTTGAGGTTTTTCTTCCTTGATTCTGCTCTCTTTTTCTCACTTCCTCTCTCCTCCTTACCTCCTTTTCTAGTTGTCTTTCCTCATTTATATCACAGACTCCCGAGTGGTCTGGACACGAATGAAAAACAAAGATAAATAAGAATCTTGGATGCTATGGGCTAAAATAACAGAAAAATCAAACTATCTTAACCTACTAAAACTTATTTGGCTTCTCATCTGTAAATTCTAACAGGAGGGCCACTATGATGTACTCCAGGCCTTCCCTGGAGGTCTTGCTTTATATAATCAGGCTTTTGCTTGTCCTCATGTCTAGAGCTCTTCTTAGGCTAGATTTTCTTATGGTAACATAAATTGGCTTTAGAGTTCCAGGGTCCAATTCTGCCTAACAACAGTGCACGGCAGTCTTAGAATAACCTCATCATTCTAAGCAATGGCTTTCGTACGTGCTCTGATCGTATTGGATGTGTCACATGTCCACCCTGAGAGCAGTGTTTTGTTTAGAGCACAGAGTGCTCTTATACTTGTGCACCATTGAGGTGTTCTGCTCTGGAGCTGGGAGGGGATCCAGTTTCCCTGTGTTAGAAAGGGGAAAATATGTGCTGTGGGAAGATGTGACACCATGCCCCACCTTTTTTTTCATTTCACATACCGATCACAGTTCCCCCTCCCTCCCCTTATCCTGCTCCCCCCAACACCTTCCCTTAAATCCCCCCCCATCCACTCCTCAGATAGGGTGTGCCCAACCTTTTAAAGTGGTGTGGTTTTTTTGTTTTTTTGTTTTTTTTTCCGAGACAGGGTTTCTCTGTGTAGCTTTGCGCCTTTTTCCTGGAACTCACCGGGTAGCCCAGGCTGGCCCTAAACTCACAGAGATCTGCCTGGTTCTGCCTCCCGAGTGCTGGGATTAAAGGCTTGCACCACCACCGCCTGGCTAAAGTGTACTTTTTAAAACTTGGGTTCTGGCTATTAAACTCAAGTTCTTGAGCTTACAAGCCAAGACCTTTACTGACTAAGGTATCTTGCCAGCTCAGGGATACTTATTATTTCTGTAAAACAAAAAAACAAAACAAAACAAAAATGACTCATGCTCTCTCTTGGCTGAGGGTACAATGTGAGGAACTATATGCGTTCTCACTGCTTTGACATCCTTGCTGTGATGAACAGTACCCAGAATCAGCCAAAAAAAAATCCTTACCCTCTTAAAAAATAAAATAACAACTCCAAGCTTCTGTTTAGAATATTAGAAAAAAATGCACTCTGAGTTATACTTATTCCCTGGTAACAAGGGATGGGTAAAACTTTTGGATGTGATTAAAAAAAAAAATGTTTTTGCTTACTTTCATTTTTCCTAAGTTTTAATATTAAATCAAGATACCTTTTGAAATAGGTTCTAAAAGTTGATAAGGAAAAATATTCTTTGTACTTAAGAAGTTTGTCTAGAAAGTTATATGCAAGAAACTCTATCCTAAGTAGCATTTTTTTAAAGACAACTCCCTCTAAGCCAGTGACTTGGACATTTGTCTCTTCTTTCTGCCCAGATCAGAATTTCCATAGTTTCAAGGCAATTGACCTTTTCTGTCTAATTTGTGGCTTGTCTTGTGTCAGACTTGCTGGTATGCTTAGCATAATAATTGCAGGCTTACTCAAGTGCACATGGAAGGATTCTGTTCTGGGTTTCAGAAGGCTGCTTTGTGGCTTCAAACAACAGAAGTGTATTCTCTCAACATTATGGGAACCAGAAGTCAAGAATCAGCTTCACCGGGCAGACGTCATTAAGGTATCAGCAGAGCTGTGCCCTGCTGAAGGCTACAGGGGAAAATCCATCACCCTTTTCAGCTTGTGAGACAGCTGCAGATGTTCTTGGCTTGTGGTCCCATCACTTCAGCCTTTGCCTGTGTGGCCACACTGCCTTTTTTCCTTCAATGCCGTCTGCCTCTCCCCTCTCTTACAAGGATATGTGTAGCTAGGTTTAGTGCCCATTAAGTAACCCAGGATAATTCACCCCCTCAAAGTCATTAATTTAATCAAATCTGGAATGATACTTCTTATAAAATAACATTTAGAGGTTGAAGGGTTGGAATCTAATGTCTTTGAGTGGCATTATTGACCATGTAATGGGGCAATTTTAGAGATTCAGGCAGTTTCATGATTGTGTCTCAATACCCATATATTGTCTCCTGATCCCTCAAGGACATCAGAATTCCAAGATGTTCAGGTACCTTGTATGAGATCAGACAGTATCTTCATATGACCTATGCAGAGTTTTCTAAACACTTAAAATTATCTTTGGATTTCTTATGATATCTCATATAGTTCTAGTGCTACCCAAATTGTTTTTTTCCTGTGTTGGCTATGGAATAATGACATTGTCAGAACAGAAGTGTTGGGTTTATTGCTTTTAAAAGATATTTTGATCAACAATTGAGTGGATCTATATATGCAGAACCTATGAATGTCAAGGGTACATCATATAGTATCCATTAAATATATAAATATGCATGGTATATAATAAATATAAATAATATTTATAAATAGTTCATTTGTTTAGATTAAGTGTGCCATTTCTTGAGCCTAAAACAATTCTTCCATTGGGATTCACAAGGCTATTAAAACTAGAAAAGTAAGGAAGATTCTTCTGTGGAAGGAGCATTTTGTCTTTATATTGGTTGAAATTGCTTTGTCTTATTTATTTCCTTTCTAAAAAAGACATTCTTTAAAATTCTATATGGTGTGTGTAGGAGCTAGAGAAATGGCTCAGGGCTTAACAGCATGTACTGCTTTTATAAAGGTCCCTGGTTTGGTTTCCAGCATCCACATGGTAGCATACAACCACATGTAACTCTAGTTCCAGGGAATCTAATGCACCTTTCTGGCCTTTACAGACACACATGTGGTGCATATACACACATGCGGGCACTCATATATAAAATAAAAATTAAATAAAATCTCTAAAAATTAGTACAAAAATCTATATGGGACATGGGTTTCATATCCTGGGTTGTGAGCATTACAGGTCATGGATCAGTGTTATGAATGTCTTAAACAATGGCAAAAAAAAAAAAAAATCAACCTCACAGTTCTACCACAGGGATGTGACTTGATGTTTTTCTACCCATTCCCAGAAAATCTTGAAGCATCATTTTGGAAAGCAGCATGGAAAATATGCACGTGATAGAAAGTCTGGAGTAGCCAGCCCCCTGTTAGGAAGTTACTCCCCTACCCTCCAGAGATTCCTTGTTTGGACAGTTCAGCTTTTCACTTTGTTGGCTTAGGTCTGAATATTTTAGTTTAATTATTATCTGCACTTTTAATTTTTTTCCCTAGAAAGTTTGTTAATGGTTCTGCTTGCTTCCTATTTATTCTATGTATATAATATAGTTCCTGTATGGTATATTCCAGTGGCTAGGCAGCTTGCAGAAACACCACATATTAATTAAAGTGCCGTAAACTCATTAATATCGTATATTCAGGCTTCTGTAGAAGTGTGAATCATGTAAGTTCTTAGAGACTCTTTGAAGGTTAATAACTTCAAAACTAAAATCCAGTTTATTCAACTAGAATTTTTGAAGATTTTCTTGTTTATACATTTCTGAGTCAATGCTCTTAATGCTGTTTCTTTTTCCCAGTGTTCCATTCACTTGTTGTATGAGAGGTATCTGTGCAGAGGAAATGGACTGTGAGCAATGTCAGCTTGCTATTTTTAAGGCTAGTTGAATTTATTGTTTGCTTAGTGGAAAAGTGTTAGCGAAGCATTACATTAGGTAACTGCAGACTGCTGAAGTAGCCTCATGTAAGCTCTGATTTGGTTTCTAATTGTTTTTAATTCCTTCAGTTGTAATCATAGCAAAGTCATAGTCACAGATAAAAATATCTAATAATGTGAAAAACTAATCATAGAATATTTTTAGTTTTGCTCCTCATAAACATAGTTATTTTAGGTATTTTTCCTCATATTTATTTTTGTATTTCCAAATGGTCTCCCCACCCCCTCATGTTACATAATACCTCCTGGCTCTCTATTTTGGTAGGTAGATTTGGGTCTGTAACAACCATACCCATTCTCTTTCTGGTGGCTTTCTTATGTAATTATTTCTGGAAGTTCAGTTAAGTCATTATCTGTGAGGTAACTACAGTAGTGATTTTATTTGCCATCTTACACAGTTTAAAACAAATGTGCATTATTTTTAGAATTGACAGTTTTGTATTTTTGTATCAAACTTTTATTTGATTTTCCTACAAGGCCCTGGCAGGTTTGGCATATACCTATCAGTATGCTACCAACTCAACAATTCCATCATAGGGCTGTGTTCTCTGTCATCTCACAGACACCTCTCCTTCATTAACCTTTGTCTTTCTCCTGAGTAGACATTTTGTCTCTAGGTCAGTACAATGCTGTGACTTGGGGACTCTCTATAACTGTCTATGTTGTTGGTTACTCTCATTTTCTCTTTATAACTTTACTATGCTAGAGTACATTACCAAGAAATTAAGTCTCATTCTTTGAACATATACAAACACTTCTTTGATCTTTTGGAAAACTTGGCTGAGCATAACAATAGTGATTGTCCTGTCATTTGGATTTTAAGTGTCCCCCAAAGGTTTATGTGATGGAGTCTTGCTTCCTATCCTGGTGCTAATTGGAAATAGTAGGAACTTTAAGAAGAGAGTCATAGGTCATAGTGGCAGAGCTTTAGGACAGTGAGGGGAGGGTGCTCTTGAAAGAAATTGTAGATCCTGGGGTTTTGTTTGTTTGTTTGTTTTTGCCTCATGCTCCCTGGCAATGAGTTTTACAGTATTGTTTCTTCACAAACATTAGCAATATGTTGCCTTGTAGGCCCAAATGTAATAAGGCCAATGAGGCAGACTGAACTTATACTATTGTGAGCTAAAATAAGCCTTTACTTTTCATAAGTTAATATTTTTAGATATTCATTATAGAAATGGAAAGGTAAAAATGTTTCCTGCTTTTATGAAGAGACTAATCCTTGACATCTACCTGCTTTCTCAGGTATCTTTTTAAGAAAATCACTTGACTTAGATAATATTATTCCTTTGCATTTGATGTTTTCATTCCATACACTGCAAGCTTTTTGAATCTCCTGTTTTGGTTTTGGTACTTTGAAGTACCATGATGACACACATGAGCTTTCCTTCAGTTAATCCGGTCTGGTGGTTGTCTCTCTAATTTGGAGACTCTGAGTCCTTGGTAGTTTAAGCAAACTGAAGGAAAATCCCAGCCCCCTTTCCTAAGTCCAGAAACCTTTTGAGAAATATGGACGTGGGATACAGATGGAGAAGTGATTCCTCAGTTTACCAAACCTCCTTTGGATGATGTGGCTCCTATGTATAGATTCAGCTGGCTGTCTACAACTTTCGAATCTCTGTCACAACCTCTGCCATGCGACTGTGTTCCTTCCCTTTAATTTTATTCTCTCTTTATAAAACTTCAAATTTTTCATTATGATCAACTTGGTAGAGTTTGGGAGAGGGGAAGATAAATACTTAAAGTCCTTGCCATCTGTGTTCACAATCCCTGTCTGAACTATTAAAACCTCCTTAGAATTAATTTAAGCTATTTGAACCTTTCTTTTAAACATATTTTTTATTGGTGGTGGAAACAATGAGGTTTAATCTCACACTTGAATATATATTTATAAAGCACCTGGACCTTTTGCCATAACCAGACCTGTATAAATAAATAAAGGTTACTATGGAAATGCAGACACCCCCCACCTCTTGGTTGAATGTTAAAAACTAATGGAGTTTAAGCCAACATGGTGGTGAGGAAGATACAGATGTTAAAGCCTCATTGAATAATCACAGTCCTAAAGAGGTCATAAAATGCTTTTTAAATGTGGGGAGTTATTTCTTATTACATCTCTGGGTGTTTCAGCTTCTGACAACCAGCAAGTAGGAGATAAATGCAGCTGTGACAGTGGGTGCAGATGTATTTCTCCTTGGTGTACTGGATACTCATTCCTTTGTTTTTACTGAAAATAGTTTACATTCATTTATTTGGCAGGCAAAATGTCTGGGCTCCTGTGCATACTAAGTTCTGTAAATGAGACATTGGTCAGATTGGCATTCATGAGTCACCAGGCATCTTCATAAGCCATATCCAGGGATTATAAAGTCATTTATTCAAGAAGTAATGGGATAAAGGAAATTTATCATTCTGGGAGCCAGGAAAGTTAACCTTCTGAGCTAATGACTTCACCAAAGCTAGAGGTTTTATTATTTTTTCTGTGTGTGGGGGTTCCACGTTGATGGATTATGCATTCTCCTGAAAAATTGTTTCTGTGACACTCGGGAGCAGTGCTAAAAATCTTTTGTCACCACCTGCTACATCTGCAATGTCTTCTAAGGCCTGGAGGTGTCATTTATTATCACAAAGGCATTTTCCCACTACAGTGTTTATAGGATGCACACTTTCTCAGCAGAGAGAGCACCAGGTCATTCAAGGTTTACCTCCCTGTCTCCCATTTTGTAACCCTCCTTCTCTTTTCAAAGTTAATTCCTTGTATACCTTGATCTTTCCTCCAGCCCCATCCCCCACATGCCCAGATTAGGAACACCACAGGAAAGGCTCTTTAGGACTCTAGGCATACATGTTCTGTAAAGCAAACTCTTATTGCTAGGGCAGTGGTGGTGGTGCATGCCTTTAATACCAGCACTCCAGAAGCAGAGACAAGTAGATCTCTGTGAGTTCAAGGCCAGCCTGGTCTACAGACTGAGTTTCAGGATGGCCAGAGCTGTTACACAGGGAAACCCTTTCTCAGAAACCAAATTCCTATCATGATGACTTCAGTAATCTCCTTTCTATAGGAAAAGCTTGGTGCATTCACAGTCACTACATAAAGAGATTCTGGCATTTCAGCCAAGGAAGCAGGAACACATTTTACTAGGAACCCCTAGTGCCTATACATGTCAAGACCCTAGAAGAATCTTTTTACTAGGCAACACAGAGCCACCATCCCCACTCCCTTACGAACCAGAAGGGAAACAAAAACCATGGAACAACACACCCATTCAACAAAGACAAGAGCAGATAGAATTAAAATCAGCATCTAGAATTACAACTGTCTCAAACCCAGATGTCTAGAACCTAATGTAAAAACACAATAAGACCGAGGGCAATATGTCTCCACTAGAGCCCAACAACCCTACCACAGTAGACCCTGGGGGTTGAAACGCAGCTGAAGCACAAGAAAGAGCCCTGAAAATAACTTTTATGAATATGATAGAGGGAATTAATAAATCACTTAATCTATGAAACCCCAAACAAAAGTAGAAGGAAACAAATAAAACAGTTCAAGATCTGAAAGTGAAAAGAGAATCATTAAGAAAACCCAAACTCAAGTTTTCATTGTGTCTTAGATAGGGCTTATTGCTTTGAAGAGACACCATGACCACAGCAATTCTTATAAGGGAAAACATTTAACTGGGGTTGGCTTACAATTCAGAGGTTTAATCTGTTACCAATCATGGCAGGAAGCATGGTGTTATGTGGCAGACATGGTGCTAAAGAAGGAGCTGACAGTTCTATATCTGGATCTGCAAGCAGCAGAAGGAGAATGAGACACTCTTCCTCCAACAAGGTCACACTTCCTAATAGTGACACTCCCTAGGGGCCTGTGAGGGCTATTTTTTTATTCAAACTACCACATATTTCATTTGGAAATGAAAAATGTAGGAAGTCAAATAGGAACTTCAGAGACAAGCCTCATCAATAGAATGCAAGAGAGGGAAAAAAGAATCTCAGGTATTAAAGACATGGCAGAAGAAGTAGATAGCTCAGTCAAAGAAAATGTTTCACATACAAACATCAAGAAAATCTGGGACACAAGGAAAAGACCAAATCTAAAAATAATAGGAATCAAGGAAGGAGACAAAATCCAGGTCAAAGACACAGAAAATATTTTCAACAAAAGAACAAAATTTCCCTAACCTAAAAAAGGAGATGCAGAACAACAAATAGACTAGACCAGAAAAGGAAATCCTCTTGGCACATAATAAAGCACTAAACACACAAAACAAAGGATTTCAAAAGCTGTAAGAGAAAGACCAAATAACATATAAAGACAAACCTATCAGAATAACACCTGACTTCTGAATGGAGACTCTAAAAGCTAGAAGGACCTGGACAGGTATTCTATAGACTTAAGATACCACAGATACCAGCTCAGACTTCTGGTGGTATTGTGTTCCCCAAAATATTGTGCACCCTAATAAATTTATCTGAGGTCAGAAAACAGACAGCCACTAGATACAGAGGCTAGAAAATGGTGGCACTCACACCTTTAATCCTAGCATTCCAGAGACAGAAATCCCTTTGTATCTCTGTAGTTCAAGGCCACTTTGGAAACAGCCAGGCATGGTGACACACGCCTTTAATCCCAGGGATTGATGGTAGAAAATAGAAAGATATATAAGGCATGAAGACCAGAAACTAGAAGCATTTGGCTGGTTAAGCTTTCAGGCTTTTAAGGAGTTCAGCTGAAATTCATTTTGGATGAGGACTCAGAAGCTTCCAGTCTAAGGAAACAGGACCAGCTGAGGAACTGGCAAGGTGAGGTGGCTGTGGCTTGTTCTGCTTCTCTGATCTTCCAACATTAACCCCAATAACTGGCCTAAGGTTTGATTTTGTTAATAAGAACTTTTAAGATTCCTGCTACACAGACTTCTATACCCAGTGAAACATTCAGTCACAATAGATTGAGAAAATAAGACATTCCATGATCAAAGCAAAATTTAAGCAAAATCTTTCTACAAATCTAAGACTACAGAAGGGGCTAGAAGAGAAAACTGCAGCCTAAAGAGATTAACCACATCCAAGAAAGCATAAGAAATGAATAGTCCCAGACCAGCAAATCAAAAGAGGGGACACACACACTGAACAGTCAAAACAACAATAAAAAACCCCACCACAAATACCACCACAACAAAGTAACGGGAATCCACAAAAACTTCTCATTGATACCTCTCACCATCAGTGTACTCAATTCCTCAATAAAAAGACTAATAAAATGTATTCAAAAAACCAGAATGGATCCATCCTTCTGCTACATCTAGGAAACACACCTTAACCTCAAAAACAGACAAAAGGATAAAAGGGTAAAAGGATGGAAAGAGATATTCCAGGCAAAGAAGCAAGCTCACATAGCCATTTTTAATATCTGATAAAAAAAAATGACTTCATTCCAAAACTAATCAGAAGATAGAAGGTTTTACATATTCATCAAAAGAAAAAATCCACCAAGAAGGAATCAAAATTCTTAACATCACCAAACACAAGGACACCCAAGTTCCTAAAAACAAACAAACAAAAACTACTACAGCTTAAAGCACTCATTGATCCCACACACTAATGGTGGGGGACTTCAATACCCCACTGTTGCCAATAGATAAGTCAACCAGACAAAAACTAAATAGAGAAATGCTGGAGTTAACTATTATGAACCTACCAGATATTTCACAAACACACAAAAAAGTGTCTTCTTTTCAGAACCTCGTGAACTTTCTTCAGAACTGACCACATATTTGTACAGAAGCAAGTGTCAACAGATACAAGAAAATTGAAATGCGCTGTATCCTATCAGAAAACCAGGGATTAAAACTAGATATGAACAACAACAGAAACAAAAGGAACTGAACAATCATTGAAAAATGGGTCAAGACAGAAATTAAGAATGAAATTAAAGACTTTTTAGAACTGAATGAAAATGAATACACAACATACCCAAACTTATGGGATGTACTAGAGATGGCTCTAAGACGCAAGTTCATAGCACTAAGTGACTACATAAAAACTTGGAAGACATCACATACTAGTAATTAATATCATACCTGAAGCTGTAGAACAAAGAGAAGAAATCACACCCAAAGGAGTAGACAACAAGAAGTAATCAGTGATGAAATTAATAAAATAGAAACAACAACAACAACAACAACAACAACAAAAAACAATAGGAAGAATCAATGAAACAAAGAGTTGATTCTTTGAGAAAACCAGTAAGATTGATAAACACTAATCCAAACTAACTAAAAGGTGGAAAGAGAATATCCAACTTAACAAAATTAGAAATAAATAGGGGTATTGGTGAAATTATTAAGGCCACGCCACGTAGTTAAAAGGGAGGTTTATTTTGTGGGGTAACTTACAAATGAAGGGATAGGTTGTAGGGTCTAGCAAAGGTATGGCGCAGTCCAGCAGTGTTCTCTGGAGAACTCTGCTCAGTCTACCTCCAGCATCCAGGGTCCCAGAACCAAGAGCACACTCTCCTCTCAATCCTGGGTCTTCAGTTTCCTCCCTCAGCCCTGCCTTGTGGGTCTGACCATTACCAAAGCCTCAATGGCGGTTGGAACTTCCAGGCCAATGCTGGGATGCCTACCCACTACATCTCCCACTTTTGTCTAAATAAGAAGGTTCTAATCTAATACAAGACTATATACAAAGAAATGGTTATCAAATATTATCCAGGAGTAATGAGGGATAATGACCTAGATAAGTTGGAATTACAATAAATGCAAACAATATCAAGCAAAAAACACATACTAAAATCCAGGGAAGTCTAGAGCGTGGGTAGGTGGCATGTTACAAAGATCATTCCAAAAGGTGTTCTATCCTAAAGAACCTGTGTCTAATACTTAATATATTCTATCTAAGATATTATATATGTATATATACTAAGTTGTAACTATAACTGCTAATCTTTAACCTCATCAAAGACCTGAGAAGGAATATAATAATACCTGAGAAATGGGAGAAGGATGCAAGCAACTTTTGGGATTCTTGCAAGAGTAGACAGAGACAGCTGGCAGCCTGGACAGTCACCTAATGTTTCTCAGCATCATTGGTGCATTCAAATTGGCTACAGGCCTAGAGTATCTGACACACCATTTTCAGAAGCAGGAATTCTGAAAGACCATCTTACCCAGTCTTGGCAAAGTATAGTGGTCACTTTTCTTGTGTCCCACTTGTCCAGAAAGGACAGCATGTGTACTGTCAACAGTTGAGGCAAGGGCAGTTCTTTGCCCAGTAGGCCATTTTGTGCCAAGAAGACAAACTTCCAAATGGAAATGTCTTAGAAGCCCAACATTCTCTTGGGATCAAATTGGTGCTGCCAGGAGCAATTGTGTCTCATGTTAACAGAATTCTAAGTTATTTAAATGCCATAATATCTAGGTCCATGAAGTGTTTGAAGATTTCCATCTGACCTATGTATTTATAAATCTGGATAACCTAAATAACATAATTATAGAGATGACAAGCATAGGTGACAATAAATCTACCTAAACAACCTAAGGACTAAGGCTTCCTATAAATAAGGCAAACAGTCTGTAAGCAAATGTACAGTAAAAGGACAATGACTTTAAATTGTGACAATACACAAAATATCTTTAACAGAGGTAGGAATGTATAGTGCAATATGATAATAATCCTAAATATATATCAGTATACAGAATATCTTAAACAGAAGTAGAACATACATACAGCATGACAGATATAAATTTACATTTATATCAATATACAAATATTTCAAATAAGAGTAAAAATATGTGTACAATATAACAAACATAGTTCTGTATTTGTATCAATATACAAATTATCTAAAATAGGAATATAAAAAGTTTTTATTTGTATCAACATATAAGAACGCATAACAGTGCAAATTATCTAAGGCTGCTGTATTACTAAATTTGTTTACTAATGTACATGATAGTCTACCATAATATCTTATACCTATCCATTCCATTTCTTCTTTTCCCTTTTTTTTGAGGCATATTTTCTTTCCTTAAGGAGAGTACTGAGTTTAATAGTTTCTTCTCCCAACCCTAGAACCATTATCCATTACCCTGAGAAATATGAAAGCTTAGGGAGAAGGGGCATCGTTTTCTTAGAATTGCTTCCTGCTGTTTAGGGGGAGATGGTATCTCTATTGGGTATTATGAGAAAGCTCAGATAGTTAAATCTCAGTTAGACTAACCATAGATTCTGCAGCAACTCTCAGAGTAATGGGTAAGATTGTCTGAAATTCTGGCAAGAAGTGTAGTATGATGATGATTACCATGGCATCATTCTCGATTGGGTAGAGTTGTTGTTGGGGCCCCATCTTCCTTCTGGAGACTTCAGAGATTGCTATTGGAAAAACTTATTTTTTATCAGAATGGAAGGTTTGGATTTAAAGATGTCATGACATGTAAGAAAGGATTCCAAGAAATCAAGAGTAAGCATGGAAAGAAGTAGAATCTTGAAGACAATGGTCCCTTATAATTGGTTTCCTTCTGTCTCACATCAGAGGGCTCTTCTGATATGGGACTGAAGAATTTCTCAACCTTTTTTTTTTTTTTATCAATATGCTTGGGTTTAGAGAGGGAGTGAGCCAATTCCATCTCCAAAGACAGCTTGGTTTATAATTGAATTGGAACCACAACTATTCTAGATTGATAGAGATATAGATGTTAGACAGTGATATTTTACCCTGTGTAGATTGGTACCAATAGATTCTTTCTTTATGCTGTAAACATCCGGATATCCAAGGCCTTATGATTTCTGGAAGATGGGTATTTCCATTATCCTGGAAAGACAAAAACAGAACCCTACCCCAACCTTTGATTGCTAAATTTTTCTTACAACCTGAAGAGATGTCACATTGGTGGATGATCTTTTACTTCTCCTCATCAAGGGGTTTCTCCTGTTTGAATCGAATTTTTATTAATTTTGTTGGTATGCATCTGCCAAATTTCATTTCTTTTTATACCTTTTGGATTACTCCCTGCAGGTAATGGAGTTTGGTTATAGAAGGAACAAGTAGGACATTTTTTCACAATATCCTTAGCTTGTTGCCAAGTAATGGAGAAATCCTTCTTCAAACCTTTGCTATTTACATGGAGTTTCTTATGAAATTCTGAGGCTTCTAGCACATTACCTATTAGTAACTGATCAATCTCATCATTACCTTGTGGTAGAGGTCCTGGCAGACCTGTATGGGATCTGATATGTGTTATATATATAGGCTGTTCCCTCTTTCTGATGATTTCCTGCAATTGTATGAATAATGAAGTTAATTCTGTATTATCAGGAAGGAATTCAGCAGTTTCAATATGTAAAACAACTCTCTCTGCATATTGAGAGTCAGTGACTATATTGAGGGGTTCTGTGAAGTTCATCAGTACCATAAGAACGGCATACAGTTCTGCCATTTGTACAGAGCTGTATGGACTTTGTGCCACTTTACTTAAGTCTCCTGATTTGTATCCTGCTTTCCCTGATTTATTTGCATCAGTATAGAATGTGAGGACTCCAGAAATTGGCTTGTATCATACAATGTGAGGAAGGACCCATTCAGTCTTCTTTATGAATTCTATCCTCTTGCTTTTGGGATAATGGTTGTTAATCTCTCCCAAAAAGTTACTGCAGACTCTCCGCCAGTATTCATTATCTTTCCATAGTGATGAAATTTCCTCATTAGTTAAAGGTACTACAATTTCTGCTGGGTCCATTCCTGTCAACTGGTGAAGTCTTCATTTACCTTTTTGAATCAAATCAGAGATCTTTTCTATATAAGTCTTTAGTTTCTCATTTGGTTTTCATGGTAGGAATATCCATTCCAATATATCTCCCCTCTGCATCAAAATACCTGTGGGGGAATGTCTGGAGGGGAATATGACAAGAATGCATTTAAGTTCTGGATCCACACGATCCACATGTGCTTCTCAAATTGTCTTTTCTACTAGAGCCAATTCCTTCTCAGCTTCGGCTGATAATTCTCTTGGACTATTTAATTCTTTGTCCCCTTCTAGAGTATTAGCCAAATTTTGTAGTCCATCTTTGGGTATTCCCATGATACCCAATAAGTTAGAAATGCTTCCTAACAACTTTTGAAAATCATTAAGAGTCTTTAATCGATCTCTCCTCAGTTGTACCTTTTGGGGGTCTAATTTTTTGTAACTCTATCTTATATCCTAAGTAATTAATAGAATCTCCTCTTTGTATCTTTTCAGGAGCAATTTACAGTCCCCAGCGAGGCAAAACTTTTTTTATTTCTTCAAACATGCTTTCTAATGTGTCTAACTTTGGATCAGCTAATAGGATATCATCCATATAGTGATAAATTATGGATTGTGGAAACTGTACACAAATTATCTCCAATGGTTTTTGCACAAAGGGCTGTTTAACATTCCCTGTGGGAGGACCTTCCATTGATGTCTCTTGACTGGCTGAGAATTGTTATAATTAGGAACTGTGAAGGCAAATTTTTCTCTATCATTTTCTTGTAAGGTTATAGTAAAGAAACAGTCTTTTAAGTCAATAACTATTATAGGCCATTCTTTGGGTAGCAGAGAGGGCAAGAGCATCCCAGTCTGTAGGGAGCCCATTGGCTGAATTACTTTATTAATAGCTCTCAGATCTGTCAGCATTCTCCAATTACCAGACTTTTTTTTTAATAACAAATACAGGAGAATTCCAAGGGCTGGTAGATTCTTCAATGTGTTGAGCATTTAACTACTCTTGAACCAGCTGTTCTAAAGCTTATAGCTTCTCTTTTGTCAAAGGCCACTGTCCAACCCAGACAGGTTTACTAGTTAGCCATTTTAAAGGTAAGGCAGTTGGTACTCTGAGAGTTCAACAGCAGTTGTGCTCTGTTTGTGTACAGCCTGAATGGTTGGTGACAGTTTTTTTTTTTTTTTATAGCATGGTATGATATTGTTCCTAGAAACATGCATTGGCCTGTATTCCTTTTCTGAGAGTGTAGGAATTTTAATCTGGGTTTTCCACTGTTGTAACAGATCTCGGCCCCATAGATTTACTGCTACATTTGCCACATATGGCTTCAGCCTTCCTCTCTGTCCTTCTGGCCCTATGCATTCAACCCATCTCAAACTCTGTTTTATCTGAGATAGGGTGCCAATTCCTAAAAATTGGACATCTACCTCTTGAAGAGGCCAATTTGGATGCCATGGTTTTTGTGTACTTATAGTCACATCCGCACCTGTGTCTACCAGGCCCTCCAGAACCAAGCCATTAATTTGAATTCTAAGCTTTGGTCTTTGTTCATTCATGGAAGTCTGCCAAAATATTTGTTTTATTGTGTTCTTTGTAAACTGTGATTCATCTATCAGAGCTGTTTTGTCATCCATTGCAGTATTGGTTTTTACATTACACATTGGTTTATTCAGTTGTCCTGGAGAGGAATGTCTTCCACAGTGGCTGGGAATGTTCTTACCACATTTGATTTGGCAGCCTGCAACATGCCCCCTGACATGTTTCCCACCAGTAAAGGGTTGCCTTGTACACCTATTTTGATCTGCACTCACTGGTCCAATGTTGGCATTTGCCACATCTTCTACATAATCCAGGAGGTGGTTGGGGTCTCCTGTTTAGGCTATTCCTAGAAGGAGTATTACTTCTAGGATTACCCCATGTACAGTTTTTACTTATATGACCTGGTATACCACATTTAAAACATTTGGTACCATGGGGCCTTCTTTCACCTCTGAGATTTGTCTCTACTATCCAAGCCTCATTACTGTAGTTAGGAGACTCAACACCATTTGTATACTGAATCCATTCTTTCAAGGGAGCTGATCTGATCTTTAATGGTGTAAGTATTCTTTTGCATTCTGCATTAACATTGTTGAATGCCAAGGACTCAGTTAATACTTTTCTTAATTCTTTATCTGACACAGCTTTTGTTACAGCTGTGTTCAGCCTTTGTAAAAAAAATCAGTGAAGGGTTCATGTGGTCCCTGAAATATCTTTGTGTATACTTCAGTTGCTTTTCCAGGTTCTGGAATTTTTTTCCCAAGCATTTAGAGCTGCTGTACAACATAGGGATATTGTATGCTCATCATAAATGGCTTGTACATTCCTGTCAGTGAAACATCCCTTACCAAGTATTTGATCTTGGGAAATCTCAAAACCTCTGAGTTTACCTTGTTCTAAATTTCTTCCTTCTTCTCTCAACAAGCTTTTCCACTGTAACTGCTGGCTATATTCTAGAACAGCTGAAATTAACTGATGCTAGTCATCTGGAATGATTCTATGTGAGGTATACCACGAATTTAACATCTGTTTTACCTATGTGGAGTATATCCTATATGTAACTACTGCTTCCTTTATATTTTTAAAGTCCTTTGTTGAAATTGGTTGTAATGTATATGTCGCATATGGCTTGGGGTGTGTGTCATCTGCTGGCTTCTCATAGATGATAACAAGATAAGCCATTGTATGAGAGCCATTTGGAGATGTTACAACCTGTATGGTCTTGCCCTTCTGCTTATTAGGTCCCTTGTCATGTTTATTGCGAGTTTACTCCAAGGCTTGTAAATGAGCACCTAGGGTCTGTTCCAGGGAGTAAACCTCCTCTCTTGTAAGGGATTCCTGATTTTTCATGGAATCATGGAAGTTTTTATGTTCTTCTGAAACACATGATTCCATGGACCTTATCTTATCAAGTAATGATAATTTTTTCCCCTTATTTAGTGTTTGAGGAGCTACAACTTCACTCTGGAGAGTTAGTGTTCTATCTATTAAATACTCATATGTATTATCAATAAAAGCAATTTTGGGTACAAGCTTGTTTTGTAAATTCTGGTTAGCAGATTCCAGAGAGAGAATCTTTTTATGTAAATCCTGGTCAGCAGATTTCATAGAAAGAATCTTTTTTTCTGTAAGCCTTCATTGCTATCTTTTAAAGCCTGTATCAGTCCCAATAATGACTCATCTTTGTTCTTATTATTAAACCAGTGGTTGAACACTGTGTGAATTATTACAATGAATGTCAAAATGGTACAGGCTAGATATGCCTTAGGGAGGTCGTATACTTCCAGGAAAATGTCATTCATCATACAGGCAAAAAGGTTTTTAAATTCTTGTGAGGTAATGTTGTCAGCCATATTATAAGAATTTGTTAGTCAAAATTTGTTAGTCAGTTTTAAGGTGTAAAATTATCACGTACTTTTACTTGAAATAAGCTTACCTTTCTGTGGTTTTGGGGGGTGCAGTAGCACTTTTCAGCTAGCAGGAGGCATTGGTATAGCTCCAAAGCAGGGCCTGCTGGTGACCTTGGCTGGTGGCAGCTGAAGGAGTAGGCACTGAGGGAGGAGTGGGAATGCCTCACTCACCGTGGTTTTCGCTGGTCTGGGGGCTAAGCTAGGGAACTGAGACTAGACTAGCTGCTCCCTTTTTTGGGAATGGAACTGTGTAGGTGTCCCCTGGTTAAATGGAACTTTGCAGGTGGGTTTAGGTACCCACAAGCTGGGGAGGAGGCTGAGGTAGGGAGCCACCTTGGCCTTTGGAATTTGCCCCATGTTGGGCGCCAGATATTGGTGAAATTATTAAGGCCACTCCACGTAGTTAAAAGGGAGGTTTATTTTGTGGGGTAACTTACAAATGAAGGGATAGGTTGTAGGGTCTGGCAAAGGTATGGCACAGTCCAGCGGTGTTCTCTGGGGAACTCTGCTCGGTCTACCTCCAGCATCCAGGGTCCCAGAACCAAGGGCACACTCTCCTCTCAATCCTGGGTCTTCAGCTTCCTCCCTCAGCCCTGCCTTGTGGGCGTGACTATTACTGAAGCCTCAATGGGGGTTGGAACTTCCAGGCCAATGCTGGGATGGCTACCCAGTACATAGGGGAACATAACCACAGACATTGAGGAATAGACCACTCTTGGGCATAGAACCAAAGGTCACATCATCCTACCACAGAAAAACTTGTTCAACCATGTGCATTGCTACTCTATGGGTAATAGCTGGACACTGGAAACAACCTAGATGTTCCTCAATAGAAGAGTGGGTACAGAAAATTTAGTACATTTACATAATTGGGTATTACTCATTTTTTAAAAAATGAAATAATGAAATTCTCAGGTGAATGGATAAAACTTAAAAAACAGTCATTCTGAATGAGGTAACCAAGTCTTAGAAAGACAAGTATATTATGTATTCACTTACGTGTGGATATTAGCTGTTTAGCTAATGATAACCAAGCTACAATTTGTACAACCACAGAGGTTAGAAGTAGCGCAAGGGACTGAGGGAAAGGTGGGACAAATAGAGCTTCCTAGCAAAGGGAAATAGAATAGACAGTTATGCACAAGTGGGGGTGCTGGAACAGGACTATCAAGTGGATAGGAATGAGGGAACAAGGGAGGGAATACTGGAAGAGACAACTAAAACTAAGGACCATGTGAGGGGTAGTATGGAAACCTAATGCAGTAGAAACTTCCTAAAATATGTACCTATATGAAGGATAATTGAAATCACTAAATAATGAGGGGACTGAGCCCCAGCTGGGAACCTCTTATCACCAAATGAAGCTTCCAGTACCATGACTGGATTATATGTAATTGAGTTGTTAGACCAAGGGCTCCCATGGAAGTTCAAACTACTCAAACTGTTGTTCTCTACAATCTGATGGCAAGGGCCCATTGCTGAAGAGAAACAACTCATTGATCATGGAAAAATTGAACTGGTGACTTCATGGAGCCTTCACCCCTATGTCCTAGTTATCTTTGGTACAGGAAGATACTTTGCCAAAGAGAAGCATAAACACTAACCCAGCTACAAATCCTTTGATCTCCAGTGCTGTCCTGCTGGCAAGAAATGCTAGTGCAATGGCGGCACAAAGCCTGTGGGAGCAACCAACCAACATCTGTTTTGACTGAAGGCCCACTCCACGAGATGGAACCCGTGCCTGGCATTGCTTGGGTGACCAAGAACATGAGACTAGATAGCCCAGGGATCTAGGATAAAAGAAAACACTAGTGTTCTAAAACAACAACAAAATGTAACAATAAAAAATGACTCCTAATGACATTCTGCTATACTCATAGATCAGTTCCTTGCTCAGCCATCATCAGGGAAGCTTCCTCCTGCAGCAGATGGGAACAAATGCACAGACTCATAGCCACATATGCAGAGAATGAAAAACCTTGGAACACTCAGCCCTAAATGGGATGTCTCCATCAATTCCCTCCCCTTGGGGGCTCAGGGAACTCTGGGAAACAGGAGGCAGAAAGAGTGCAAGAGCCGGAGTGACAGGGGACACCAAGGAAACAAGGCCTCTAAATCACTGGGATTGATACACATATGAAGTCACCGAGGCAGCATTCATGGGGCCTGCACAGTTTTGTACCTCATAGGGTCTTAGAGCTGAAAAGAGAAGTGGACACATATCTCCATCCCTGACCTAGAAACAATAACCAATTGATAACCTTTCAAATGTAAATTTAGTTTCCTCCAAGGGAGTCTTACTGTGGCAGCAAACTACTCTTACATGCCCAGCAGTAGATGGACAACAGAAAATGAACTCAATGGATTCTTTGGAGATTCCTCATCTCATAATGTGTGTCAGGGCTCTTCCTATTTTATTTTAATTTTACCTTACTATTTTACATTTTTATTGTATTTATATATGTGTTTTTCTTCTCTCTTTTAACCCTTTTTTAATCCTTTTAATCCTTTTAATCCTTTTTGTACATACTATGGCTTCCAGATTTGTATTTTTCTGAAATTCCTGAGTGTGAGTGAGTGGGTCTCTGATTCTTGTCCCTTCTCTTGGGCTCTTTTCCTTCTGTTTGTTTGTTTTGTCCAATTTTGATGCATTAGTTTTTGTTCATTGTATTATGTTACTTTATGTTATGTTATATTATCATTTCATTTTATTATTATCCTATAGAAGCCTGTTTGCTTTCTAAGGAGAGACAGTAACAGGGAGGATCTGAATGGGCGGGGAAGTGGGGAGGAGCTGGGAGGATTAGAATGAGGGGAAAACTGTAATCAGAATGCATTATGTGAGAAAAAAATATCTATTATCAATAGGAAAAAAAGAGAGAGATTGAGATTCTGTGTTTCTTTTCATAAAGTGTGACCTCCCAAAAGAGTTAGAGCAAACAGGTAACCTGCCACATATCTACTGGGGTTGCTTTGACACAGAATCACAGGACTGAAATGAAGACCTAGTAGAACACTAAGAATTTAGTTTATTGAGTTTGGCCACTACAGTTCCCTACTCTGGAACTGTACATGGTTTTTCTTTTTAAATAATATGCTTCCTTAAAATAAAACACTGCTTCTAATTACAAATATATTAGCACACAGGCTAAACCTATGTGCTGGTTATTAGGTATTATGTATATTTTCAAATGGTTAAGTCAGGAGCAAAGAATAGCATGTATGTATATTGTGGGTTGTAGTGAGGTCATATCAAGGATGGGGTAAGACCTTTTGTGAATGATAGTAGACACAGAACCAGGTTTCTCATGGGATTGATAGCTTCACTATTCTGGTGATTTCTTTTCAGGTACCCTTGGGTCACCATTTGCCATCCCATAACAAGGAAGAAAACTGATTAGAAAGCAGCAGAAAAGTATTCACATCACTATTTTGTTATTGTTTGTGTCTGTATACATTTTTATAGAATATGAGGATAGAGAAATGGCTTGACATTGGAAGAACCCTTATAACTCTTCCAGAGGATCTGGATTCACTTCTCAACATTCACAAGGCAGATCATAATCCTTTTAACTCCAGTTCCAGGGGATCCAATACCCTCTTCTAGTCTCCACAGGCACCAGGCATGCAAAGGGTACTCATATGTACATGCAGGCAAACCACCCATACACATAAAAATAATCTCAAATTTATCATTCAGTTGCAGGAATCTCATCTGGGCTTTGTTAAAAGTAGACTGTATTATACAGAAATATAAATTTCTACTATCAGAAAATAGTAGATTGTGCTGTAGGCAGATGTGAGCTGTAATGCTCTGAGTGGTCATATGGCTTAGGTACCCCCTCTACTCCACTGTAGAACTTAGGGCACTTTTAGCCATTTGTGTGTGATGATATCCACCTAGCAGGTGGATTGGCCAAGGCACTTGTGTCAACCTGTATAGTAAACATTAGAAACATTGAGCTTGTATTATATGTCTGAAGGTAACATAACTACTGATGGAAGTGCATGTTTTCTTCTCATCTACGTGATCCTGTTATGCACCTGCTGGGTATATGGTGTGTATTTTGGAGATGATGGCCCAAGAGTTCTGGCTGAGGAAGAGGAAAGATACCTTTTGTTTTTGTATAAGAACATGCTAAGCTCATTCATAATTACCTGCTGTTGCTTTAGGAAATAGTAACATGCCATGTCAGATAGTTGGATCTAGAACAAAGCCCTCTTCTGAATCCCAGATCATTGGTGAGACTCTAAGACATCAACAAATGGGTGTGAAAGCAGCACTGGCATTGAGCTCTCTTGGTGTCTGGACTAATGCTTCAGTTCCTCTCTACTGTATCACAATGAATTGTATGGATATGGAAGACTTAAAAGGAAATGTGGCTTGTGTAGCTTTAGCTACATTCTAAGATTTATTGGCAAGTGGGAACCAATTTCTGTAGCCATGGTGGGTCATTAATTCTATATTTGAAGATAAGATCCTTGGTTTTTTTCTAGGAACAATCTTCTCATGATGTGGGGAGCTTAAAACAAAAACTTATTATAGTATTTAACAAATAATATCATATGTTCCTGAAAGAGAAAGATGCTAAATTGTGTCATCTCTAAAATATGGAAATCTTTAGATTGTGTTTAAGTAAGAAAATACATTTTCGCTGTAGTTATAGACTAGATTATTCATTTAGTTAATCTGTAGGGTTGTTTTTTTTTATCATTAACATTAGATTCACTAAAGATTCTGGCATCGTTGTAAAGAAAGTGTCATTGGGGACACTGTAGCTGGAGAGCTTCTCTCCAGGTGCCACCAAGCCCCTGTGGACCCACAACCCACTTATAAAATAATCACTCAGATGCTTATATTATTTATAAACTGTATGGCCATGGTAGGCTTCTTGTTGTCTACTTCTTCTATCTTAAATTAACCCATTTCTATTAATCTATAACTTGCCATGTGGCTCGTGGCTTACCTGTACCTTACATCTCACTTGTCATGGCGGCGACTGGCCGGTCTCTTTGCCGCAGCCTTCCTGTTCCCAGAATTTTCTTCTCTGCTTGTCCCGCCTATACTTCCTGCCTGGCTACTGGCCAATCAGCATTTTATTTACACAGAGCGATATCCACAGCAGGACACTGTTTCTTTTTCCATTTTTATAAACACGGCTGAGTGCTTTGACAGTGATAATAAAGCAAGAGAAAGAATACATGTATTGAGGTTGGGGAGATGACTGAGTGGGTGAAATTCTGGGGAACAAATCATGAAAACCCAAGTGTGCATTCCCAGCACCTGTGTAAAAGTTGGGGATCATGGTGGTGTCAGGCTATAATCTCTGTGCTGGAGAGGTAGAGACAACTGGGTCTAGCCTGGCTGAATTTGTCATCTCTAGGTTCAATAAGAGACTGTGCCTCAAAAGCTAAGGTAGAGACAGTGTAGAATACAACTAAAGTGCTAACCTGTGGTTCCTTCATGAGCACTCATCCCTAAACACACACACACACACACACACACACACACACACACACACACACACAGAGAGAGAGAGAGAGAGAGAGAGAGAGAGAGAGAGAGAGAGAGAGAGACAGAGAGAGAGAGACAGAGAGAGAGAGACAGAGAGAGAGAGACAGAGAGAGAGAGTCACATACACACATACAGATAAAAATCAGGCACTCAGTCAGAATGCTTGGTTGAAGAAAGCTTTGTTTTTCTTTTCTGTCATCCCTCCTTTCTAGTTTATACTTATTTTTCTTCTTCTTTGGTGTCTTCTCTAACTTTTTTTTTTTTTAACCATTTCCAACATCTTCCTTTGCCCCTTTCTTACTTCTTCCTGTACTCTCTTTCTCAAATGTCCAACAAAAGCACCCAAGGTTGGGTCCTACTATCCAATCATACCCCTCACCTAGATCAGAATGAATCATTTTGGCCTGGAGGGAAGAACAGTCTCAACTGAGATGTGGTGAAGCTGGGCCTAGCATCAGGGCTGCTAGCCCCCCAAAACTTGAACTATTAAAGGTAATCAGATATTCTAAGGAAGCAGGGGAGGGAGTGGACACTGGAAAACAGTGACATTGTCTGCTCAAATAACAGATGAGAAGGAAGTCTGCATATATGTTACTCATTGACCATGAGACCATCAGATCAGCAGCAGCACTGTGTCTGGTCTCTCTTGCAGTCTTGGTTGAATGCTGACCCGAGAGTCAGCTGACTGCTCTAGTGAGTGCTAAGAGGCTGTGTGGGAAATTCTGCAAGCAGTTCTTGGGATCTGTGTTGAAGAATGAAGTGTTTCATTCAGCTCTTAGTGATAAGCAGATACAGGAGACAAATCTCATGAACTGAAGTTCAGGCTGTTTGAATGGATAAGCACTAGGAGCTTCACTAGCCTTTCCACCTGGCACTTGTCACTGTTGCTTCCCTCCTTCTTCAGAGGTGCTGAGATGAGACAGGGACCCTTTGCTGTCATTTAGACTCTGAGTCCCCCTGTCATCTTTTTCTCCTTTTCTCAGAGAAGCCACACCCTTTGCTTTTGTCTAGCCCTCTTCACGCACCTGGAGAAAGGAGAGGCTTTGTCTATTCTAGGTAGAAAAGTTGATGGGGATACTTGGGTCCCAGAAAAATCTCTTCTAGTTTCTCAAGCTGAACAATGGGAAGTTCATCTAGTACAGCTGTCAATCATCTTGATGTGTCTATATTTGTAAATCAGCCAAAGTGCTTTGTTGTGGAAAACATAACTCTTGGCATTGGTTTATGGAGCTTAAATTACCTGCATAATTAAGGCAGATACATTTGCCCTAAATCCACTTACCTACATAGTGCAGCCAGACTGCCTTTAATGTTACTTAGTTTATTATTATTATTTTTGAGACTGTCAGCATGACAGGATAGATTTCTTTTCTGGGATATTGTATATGTCCCACCCTTTGTTCATTTCTCTGTCTTGATTCAGGAAATATTTTGTTTAAACCATTAATATTTCATTGGAAACATTGGGCAGGACTTGGTGTCCTTGATTTGAAATCTAGTTGGTATTAAATATTAGTCCTCTGGTGAGAGGTAAATGTCATCTTTACTGCAAAGAAGTAGCTATGTTTTTATGTCAAGGGATGATAAAAGCATAAGTTAAGACACTTTGTTTCCCAAGACAGGACCTCAGGTGCTTTTTATTGAAGCACACTAGTCCCAATTAAGCTATTTAGCCACATAAATATGCATAGCGTATTTTACAGCAATCACTCTATTCCTTCTGCTCCTTTGTTCCTGGTGTTCTCTCAAATGTATTAAATGGAGCAGCTACTTAGGATGAATCAGAAAAGAGCATTGCCTTGCACATCTTGTTTTCCTTAAAATTGATGACTTACACAGAGATTTTGTGATGGAAGGGAAAGGATCATGAACTTAGTTTAATAAAGCTCTTAAATGCATAAAAAATGTAAAAAAGGGACTTGCCCTTTTCTTGAATTCTCCTCTCTGTTATGGGTGAAGTAAAACAATGTAGTAGAAAATCCCCGTTTGTTTTGAGGGAGCTGAAGTTTCTTTCTGCATGTCTATGCTTTACTTCTTCACCAGAAACATGTCTGCTGTTTGCTATGAGGATGTATAATGGATGTTGCTGTGAGGCATATGAACCTGCAGCTTAATGGTCCCCATACCCTTGTTTCCCCATTTCCTCCATACCCAGCACTGCTTTTTTCCATTGCTGCTGCATAGAGTTTTGGGTTAAAGGAGAGTGAAAAATATTGAGGGAATTCTTTGCTGATTTTCTTCAGGGAATCAAATAGCTCTAATAGCTTCCTTTTTCAATGTGTATCCCTGAGGCTCTGGATAACCAGCCAGTAGATCTAAATCAAAGGGAGAAAGTGCCAATCCTTAATTGATTTTTTTAATGGAGGGTAAACAGTCCATTATCTATTATCCTAAACTCACATAGAAAGATTGAAGAAGCTGTTTTCATAAGTGGATGATTTACTTGGGGACGATTATGTAGCTCAGCCTAAGAGGGAAGAGTATTGCAATTCTACAATTCTTCTCTTTATTTTTATTTAATAACCAGCAAAGTATCAACAAACATAGCTGTATAGATCAAGGTAAAGTGTCATATATTGCCTATTGTTATGAAAAGTTACACTAGAGTCAGTGACGTCAAAGAGCAAACAGGCTGCCATAGCTTCTTAGGCTCAGAAATCTGGTGTGGCTAAGCTGGCTGTCTCTGCCTCATGGTTGTTCTTGAAGTTGCCAAGAGATGTAGATGACAGAGTGGTCTCCACTGCAAGCTCACCTGACAGCAAGTCTCCTGCCAAGTACACTAAGGATTATTGGCAGGATTGGCCTTTCTCGAGGTTTGTGGCCTGATAATTTCTGTTTCTTGTTGGCCCTGAGCCAGGGCTGTTCTTGGTTCCTTGCTACAGGAGTGTCTTCTTGAGGTTTGGTACAGCATTATATCTGGCTTCTTTCTAGCAGTTGAGTGAAAAGACAATAGAGGGATAGACTGACAGAAAACAGACTCTTTGTGTGGACCTGGAACTTTGGAGTAAGCTACTGAAAGCAAGTTACAGCCATGTTCAGCCCATACTCGAGGGGAGACTATAGACCATAGGTTTAGGGAGGTGAGGCTATTGAGTGCTACCTTAGAAGTTGTATGCTACAATACTGACTAGTCTTTGTGATGTCATTCTATTCACCAACGAACAAGAAGAAAGCAAACATGTTGCTAATAATTTTTAGTTCTGCATTTTACTCACCTACCCTTCTTTCTTGAAACGTAGTCCATTCTGCTTCAGGCCTTACACACTCTTTTGAGCATCCTTTCTAACTTAGCGAGATGAATCTACACATCACATCAGTCCCCACTATACCTACCTGTACCTCCAAGTCAACACTGCTTTGGATTTCTGGAAATACTGGAGACTGATCTCACTATAGCCCTGGGATTGCTGTAATGAGTGTATAGTGTTTAGCTGCCTGCCTCTGCCCCAGGGTCTCTTGTGTTAGCTGTTAGCTATTCGCTGGACAGGGATCACAAATGAAAGCTTACCTGCCTGAAATTTTGTATAGTGCATTGCTTCAGGTAGCACTTAGGAAGGGCTGACACCTTTGAAACAAGGCAGTCTCTTTGGGTATAAATTTGTACCTCACATAGCTTCTACTTTCTAGTGACACTTTACCTTGGTCTTTCTCTAAGTAGAGCAGTCGTCATCATCATCATCATCATCATCATCATCTTCATCACCATCAGGACTGGAGGATGTATTTTCTGATTAATTTAGCCTTTGTTGAGATGAGAAATCTGCCTTAGGCAGGTGATGTAGGGACTTTTCTTTATGCCTCTATGGACTGCCTGTCTTGATAACATAGGAGGCTAATATATCCTGAGGCAACAATCACAGGGTCCATCCCTCTAGTTAACCTGGAGTCCATCCCCAACCTAAACTTTTGGATCCAGAAGCGAATTCTATTTCTAGCTTTCAGGAGTTGTCTATCCTTGAACCTCACCACCTGGGTCTGTCTCACAACATCTGGAGAGTGGGAGGAATGACAAGATAGTGACTATTCAGTAAAGTAGTGGCTCTTATGGTTTCCCACTCTTATTTTGATTTGCTTTAAATTCTTTCAACTCAAATACTAAAATGTTTTTGTAGCACAAATCCTAATTGATCTTATAATAAAAACCCAGAGCCAGATATTGGGGTAAATGCTGAAAGATCAGATGAAACAAACCATAGCCACTTCTCACCTCGCCAACTCCTTAGCTGAAAAGGGAAGATCCTGTCTCCACAAATCCTTCGACTGAATGCCCCTGAGTCCTCAGCCAAAAGGATGAATCCTGTCTCCTGCTGCCTTATATTCCTTTCTCTGCCCAGTCATAACATTTCCTGTCTCAACCTCTCTAGTGCTGGGATTAAAGGTGTGTGCCACCACTGCCTGGCTCTGTTTCTCTTTTGGACTGGACTAATCTAGTGTAGTCCAGGGTGGCTTTAAACTCACAGAGATCCAGACAGATCTCTGCCTCCCAAGTGCTCGGATTAAAGGTGTGTGCCACCACTGCCTGAGCTCTATGTTTAATCTAGTGGCTGTCTTTGTCCTGGGATCTTCAGGCAAACTTTTTTTGCTAAGAGTACACACAAAATAACCACATATTTGTGTTATTGTTTTTCAGTCCTGACCTTTTTCATATATTCTATAAAATTTATCACTTTAACCATTGTAGAGAATACTGCCCAGTGGCATTTAGTACACTCATCACTGTGACACACTGTCACCACCCTCTCCTCATCCTCATCATCACCTTACAAGGAACCCTCATTGCAATCAAGCAGTCTTTTTCCATCTCCTCTGCCCACAGCCCCTGGCAACCACTAATCTACTTTCTATCTTCATGAACTTGCCTATTCTGGATGTTCCATAAAAAAGAATTGTGCAAATACATCGTCTTTTGTGTTTGGTTTCTTTCTCTGAGCATAATATTTTCAAGGTATCTTGACTGTTTTTGTTTTATGTAACTGTTTCACTAATGTGTGTTAGTCACAGGAAGAATTGAACAGGAGAAAATAATTTGAAGTGTACGCTCTCAGAATGGTGGGAAAGGGCAAGATTATCTTTGTGGCAAAAGGAGACATATGAGTCAACAAAGCCTGAGAGGAAAGGAAACCAGGGAGGTGCCAGTCAAGGCCAGCTTCCACTGAGCAAAGCCCTCCCCTCCCTTCTCCCTACTTCCTCCCTCTCTTCTTTTTCTAGCTTCTAGTTTCTGCCTCTGGCTTCTCCCCTTTGTTCATTCTTCCTTTCTACCTTCGTCTTTCTCCTTTGTTTCTCCTCTCTCTCTGTGCCCCTTGTAGAGAAGCACATTCAAAATGGCTTAGTGCTTGAAATTCCCTCTCGTGGGGGTTTATTCCAACAGCAGAGTAAAAGTCATGGGCATTGAAAGTCTGGACATAAGAAATTGGTTTTTAAAATGCATGATGTGTCACTTGAAAGAATACTATAAATCATTAAATTATGCTTGATAAAGTAATAACACAGGATATATTTAGAACTAAAAGGATCTTTTCATAAGCTAGTACTCCATGTCTCTCTAAGATGTTAATAAGTCAGATAGTATTACAAAACCCTAGACACATTCTTATGCAGAAAAAAAATTTAAGGTGGTACAAAATAAAAATGACAGCAGTTATAATTTGGAACAATTATGGTGGATTGACTTTATTTTTTTATTGTGCTTTCATTAGCTTCAAACTTTTCTGTAATGTGCATGCACTAACTTCAAGATTCTGATAGGAAGCTAACACTGTTATTGAAAGTACACTAATAGCATAGCTCAGTCCTCAATAACCAAAACAGGAATCTTTGTTGTATAGGAAGATTACTTGTGTACTATGTCCTCAGTGTGATGTTTTGCTTATCCACTCCCTTGTGATGGCTGGTAGTGTCTGGTTGTATTTTCACTTGTCACACTGGGTAGGTGTTATTGGCATTGAGTAGATGGAGGCCAGAGATACTGCTAAACATGTTGAATTCATATACCATGCTTCCCCACAGTCTTCAACATGAAAAATGCCAAGGATGAGGAACCCACTAATTTGCCACTTAAAAGTATTTTAAATTAGTTCATTGAATAATGTCAACAGCCGTGGAAGAGGGCAAATCAATTGGATCATCTTTAACAGGTATGGAGAATTCATTTCCCTTCATGTCACCTGCAATACTACCCTTACCTAAATCTGTATGAATCTGGAGTGAAGTCAAATTGCTGTGTGCTCTTATACATCACCCTGAACACTGATGTTCAACCTGCAATGTGTAGCTCAGAAAGAAGCCAGGTGATTTATTTGAGGTTAGGCAGTTGATGGTAATTTAGGTCACAGCAGTCTATGGAAGAAATTAATAAAGGTAATTGCCAGATAAAGAGCATTCAAGTCTCATAGAACTGGTAGCATCTTGGCCTAGGGAAGAGTGCCACCTACTGAATCATGTTTGTGCTTTCTCTGGTTCTAATTTATGCAGGCTTATGCTTGAAGTGTTAACTTCCAGTTATTGAACTGGGGCATCGAGAGTTACCATTAGGTGTTCCTGATAGAACTTTTAAGAAAACGTAGCAGTAAAGAGTACTTGTTATCAGTGAAATGTGCAATTAGAAACACCCATGAAGAATTCTACACCAATGTAGCCCCTGAGGTCACTAGCTGGACCGATCCTGAAGATACTCATTTATACAGATGGTGCCTGGAGGTTTCTTTTGAGTAGAATGCTGTGAAATAGACCCATTTTACCACCAACTGCCAGAAACAGTTAAGAGTTCATTGTATCATTTCCTGGTGTTACCAAGGACAAGAATGTTAAAGCACATAGATAGTCTGGGCTACAATAAAAACATTAGTACTTTGCACATAGATAGCCTGGGCTACAATAAAAGCACTTGTACTTTACCCTTTGAAATATCAGATTTGATATTCCCTTTATGTGTGTGTGTGTGTGGTTTTTTTTTTTTTTTTTGGCTTTAGTCCTTTTCAAAAATTTCAGCAGTGCAGTACATAAATTATGATGTATCTGTTTAATAATGGTTGCAATTTTCAGTAATTTGAAAAAATCAGTTTGAACTACTTACTTAATTGGATGGGTCAGACAATTTGTTGCCATGGTGAGTTTCCTTATTGATACTAAAGGGTTTGTCTCATAAAATTATATGCCTCTGTTTAATATGTTAATTCATCCTTCCAATTAAACATTTAATTACATAATGAGACCTCGATTAATTTCTAACCTGAATCTAAAATCTAATTTACATAAATTCAGAATAGTATATATTAGAGACAAATTAAGAATTTCTAATTGGAAACTTTTTAAAAAGTTTTGGTACTCTGTGTATTAATAAACACGATGAGCTCAGTGATACAGTGTTCATATGCATGAAGCCCTGGGTTCAATCCTCTGCATGAGGTGGGGGATCTGAATCTTAGCACATGTGAGTTCTCAGACAAGGGGCCCAAGAACACGCAGCAAAAGCAGATGCTGATTTTTTTTCACACTTATTTATTTGTAATGAATTGTACAACTCAAAAGACAGTTTTGTAATGTGAACCATTCACTTTATTTCCCTGTCACATGAATTTTATCTATTTATTTTTAATGTAGTTTTTTATTAAAAAAGATTTTTTCCTTTTACATACCAACTCTTGTTCCCCCTCCCTCCTCTTCTTTCGCTCCCCCCATATTCCCATCCCCTCCTCATAGAGAGTAAGGCCTCCCTTGGGTAGTCAATATAGGCTGTTATACCATGTTGGGGCCAGACCTAGCCCTTCGCTCCTATATCAAGGCTGAGTAAGGCATTGCACCTTAGGGAATGGGTGTCTAAAAAGCCAGTTTGGGAGAGACAGGGAGGGAGAGCAATGAAAGAGATACCTTGACGGAGTGTACCATTAAGGGAATGGGGAGAAATCTGCAGCTGGAGAAAACCCTAGGAACTCACAAGATTGTCCCAAGCTAAGACTCATAACAGTAGTGTAGAGGGTTCTAGAACTAGCTTTTCCCTGCAGATTGGTATCTAACCTAATTGTCATCATAGAACCTGCATCCATTGGCTGATGGAAGCAGATGCAGAGACCAACAGCCAAGCACTTGGCCAAGATCCTGCAGTTCAGCTGCAGAGAGGGAGGAAGGATTGTAAGAGCAAGGGGGGTCAGAATCATGATGGGAAAAACCACAGAAATAGCTGACCCAAGCTAATGGGAGCTCATGGACTGTGGACTGACAGCTAGGGAGCCCACATGGGACCAAACAAGGCCCTCTGAATGTGGGTGAAAGTTGCATGGCTTGATGTGTTTGTGGGTCCCCTGGCAATGGAACCAGGACTAATCCCAAGTGGGCCATATTTTTAAGATGATTGGCTTTCCTGCTGTCACATTGGAGAAGAGAGAGCTACGGTCTTTGAAGTTCATTATGGTTATGATGTTTAGAAAACAGAAACTGCCATATCTGTCTTAGCTCTTTACCCTTGGATTAAGAATATGTCCATACATAGCCTTTCATTCTTCTAATTGATTTTGAGTCATCTGACCCTCAGTATGCCTTTAAAAGGAATTGGTCCCACCAAGAGCTATTAAGTAAATGAATCAAGTAACCATGTCTCTAAAAAGAAAGAAGCTAAATATTAAGGAAATTGGGTCCTAGGATTAGAAAGATGATCAGGGTCTGCTGGCCTTCTTATAAGATGGCTTGAGACTCCATTGGAGGGTGTATGTTCCTGGATGCAAGGATGCTCTTGTACCTTAGAGAACTAGCCCTCTTGTCAATGTACCTTAACAATGAATAATTTTGAGGCAGATAAACATTAGTATTTATTTCCTCCAATACTGAGCATCATTGCTCCTTGAGCAAAACGCCATCCTCCTTTTTTTAAAAAAGAAAATATTATTTCCTTTTAAAACATAAATTTTAATTTTATGTGTATGTGTGTGTGCCGTGTATGTGCCATGCGTGCGTGCGTGTGTGTGTGTGTGTGTGTGTGTGTGTGTGTGTGTATACCAGGTGGAGCCAGAAGAGGGCATTGGATGGTCTGTAACTGAAGTTATAGATGGTTCAGAGCCATCATGTGGGTGCTGGAAACCAAACCCAGGTCTCCTGCAAGAGCAGCAAGTGTTCTTAACCACTGAGCCATCTCTCTAGCCCCACTAAACTCTTTTAATAATAGCATATTGCTTGGTTAAAACTTTGTCATGTATTAAAACTTAAAACTATATCAGTTCTTGAGATAATGGCTTTTAATTCCTAATTAAGGCCAATTAGTGAAATCCAAGTCAGATATATGAACATTTTTATAGTGACTTTTGAGAGAATGGACACTTTGCCCAGTGTATTAAATTATTCCAAAGTGTAGCTAGAATGGTAACTTTATCATGTGTGAAGATACTCATTTTTACATGATTTTACCCTTTAAAAAAATCAGTATTTAACTTAAAGCACTGTGTTCAGATGTTAGGGGCTGAATTGTGATGTCTCAAAATTAGTATGTTTAAGTATCAACTTCCATTGCCTCAGAATGTAGCCTTATTTAGAAGTAAGGTTGTAGCCATTGTCATGAGTAATGGGGGTCATTTTGTAGTGGAAAGAGCCCCTTATTAAATAGGATTAGTCTGTATAAAAAAAGAGTTGGGCACACAAATATAGGGAAGAAGCCAGGTGTTGGGCAGACATACACATGGTCATGTGATAGTTACACCAAGGACTGCTGGAATCTAGGCCTGAGACCAATTTTCCACTGCCTGGCTTGAGAATACCTTGGCCTTAGATATCTGGATATCTAGCCTTTTGAATTATGAGATCATAAGCTTCATTTTGTCACACTTAAGAAGTGTTACCTTAATCAGCAATGATGGACATTGTATTTCTGGTTGAGTTCTGCTAATACCATGAGCGTCATCTCCATGACAGAAGCTGGTCTAGGTGCCAATGACACAAAGCAAATTCAGTCTCCCAGAAACAGTCTAGTAGGACAGACATGGGTTAGGAAGCTTGATGTCTAAGATGACTGATCTTATCAACTTGACAGGATCTGGGGTTGCCTAGGAGACAACCTGTGAGGTTGTCTGTGAGGGAGTGTTTCGACTGGGTTAATTGAAGTGAGAAAACCAACACTGACTGTGGATGGCACCATCCCATGGGCTAGAGTTTAAAACTGAATAAAAAGGAGAAAGTGAGCTGAACATAAGACTCTCCTCTACTCCTGGTTGTAGATGCAATGTGACCAGCCACCTCACATTCCTGCTGCCCTACCTTCTTGGTTCTGGTGGACAGGATCTCCTCAAACTGTGAACCACAGTTGCTTTTGTCAGGTTCTTTTTGCCACAGCAATGTAAGACATAACCAATGCAATGCCCTTCCAACTTCCTAGTCACCAACCCATGGTCAAGTAAACCCATGAATTGCCTGTAGGACCCACAGGTTTCTTGCCCAGACATATACCACAATGACTCTTTTGTGTATGTGTTATGTATGTATATGTGTTTGAGCATGCATGTGAGTATAGAGGTCCAAGATCATCCTGCCATGTTGTTCCTTAGGAACCGTCCACTTCGATTTTGGGGCAGGGCTAAAATCACTCACTGATGCAGCTAGGCTGAGTGGCCAGCAAGCAGTCATCCAAATGACTCCTTATAAAGATTTGTATGTCTCTCAGAGTCACTCAGAGCTGTGACTCTCCAGTTTAGTTGTAACTAAGGATCAAACATATTACCTTTAACTCCTTTTAAAAGCCATCAGTAAGAAAACTGCTTGATTCTGGCAATGACCCCGAACAGATATAGCACTGGCAGGGGCTACTTAAGATCAAAGTAAAATGTCCTTAAGAAAGGTTTCTTTTTCTTCAGTTTTTGGTTGGAACCAGTCAGAGCTCCTTTGCTCTAATTTGTGCCAGTGATGTTGCTGGCAGGTTGCCATGGTTACCTGAGCATGCTGGGCAACAGGGTAGATTTTCATTGTAATGAAAGTGAACACCACAGCAGCAGCCATGGGTGCTGCTCTTCAAGGCAGCTGCCTTCCTCATTAGCCCAGGCAGTCACCCACCTCACAAGAGAAACCTTACATTTAGTTAGCTCTTCTCTTTTTAAGTGAAGGCACCAACTAATGGATGTGGGAAGAGAGACCAGTAATGTTATTGTTAAGAATGTGTTTTGTAATAATACTTTCCTATAGATCATCACTACACCAAAATACTAATAAATAAAAGCCCACTAAATAGCTGAGAGTTTGATTCACTTTTATTACCTAGAACCCAATATGTTATGAAGTTGAGGAGGGCTGCCAGGCAGTGAAATGAAATTAAAGTTCTTATTACCATAGTGACCTTTCAGTTTGGGTGTGGAAAAGTACCTGTGATTGCCAAGATAGAATTTGAAGTCAATGAATTTTCTATAGAGCCATGTATAGCCTGGAGGGAAGACAACAAAAGCTGCTGGGCTTCAGAATAAAGAGGGTTCCGATTCAAATCTGGTTCTACAGCTATAAAACTGTATTGCAAAAATCACTCATTCCCCTGAACCCCAGGGGCTTCATCCTTATAATTGTGACATAAATACCCATTTTGCAGGATGTTTGCAAAAATTAGCTATCACTAACATTAATGACCTGAGACACAACAGCAGATATGTAGTGTTTATTCTCATTTATTTTCTAGGTTTACTAAAACGTTGAGATTAAACTTAGATCAGAAGAAGCCTTCCAGCCATCACTGCATTGTTTGTTTGATGCCCTTCCAAGGCTTGGGTGATCTAGGTGTTGCTCTCTAGAGTTAAATTCACTCTATTCATACTAAAAGACTGTTGGATTTTGAACAGTTTTCTTGTCAAAAACTCCCCGTTTAACAATGAGAGTAATAAATAAATCCTTCTGTGCATCTCAGCTTGAAACACTTGTAAGCTGATGTAATTATGTGACTGAAATGCAACAGCTAGTTAAAGGGAGACTAGTATTTGGATCAAGGCTGAGAAATACTTTCTAGCTGATGGATTTTAAAGGGAAGTTACATTTGAAGGCAGTATTGTGGAATGAGGCTGGAAAGATCAGATCTTCTTACTGTCTTCACTTTCAACTTGTGAAGAGGATCTTAAATTTGGGGGACTTTGAAGTAGAACTCCCAATCTACGTGCCTTTTGTTAAGCGATTGTTAAGAAAATTACCTGCTATAAAAATTCTATAGTAATGACATCCTGGGGGAAGCAGGGATACTGACCAAGCCCTACATGTCACTGTCTATGAAAGATGTAAAACTACCTCAACAGATCAGCACACTGGAGGGAAGTTTGCATGCCGCCATAGGAGCATCAAGGAGGCTGAATGAGGGAACCAAAGAGTAAGGGTGGTGGGTCTTGCCAACACTTTCTGAGAAACAGAAAGAGACATAGGCAGAGGGAGACATGGAAGAGAAAGGCAGACAGAAAGAAAGATAGGTGGACTGACTTAAGTAGAGATGAAGATAGATTGACCTACAGGCAGACATGTTTCTGGCATGTAGGTTTTCCCCAACCAAACAGTGGACTGTGACAGTATGTTATACTTTTTCATGATGTAGAGCAGTGGTTCTTAGGTTATAGAGTTGGGGTGCATGTTAGTCCACCAGGGGACATCTGATACTTTCTGAAGACATTTTTGGTTCTTTCACTTGAGGAAGTACTAAAGGCCAGGGATGCAAGAAGGGATGATTTGGCCCCAGATGTCTACAGTGCAATGGCTGAGAAGCTCTGGTCACTGGGATAGGAAAAAGTAACCTTCAGGCTGTGCCATGTCTTTTCTCTCTGACCACTGTACTCCTAATACCAATACTGTCTTCTGATGCTTTTGTTCGTATTTTTAACTATATCAAGCAAAGAATGTTTTGTATGCTGGTGGATGTTCTGTTTCATTCTTTGTACATAAACTAGGAACCTCTGTGATTTTCAGCAACCTGTGCATTGCTTAGCTTTGGAGTGTGGGAAAAATGGAGTAGGAGTAATAATGCTTAGTTACAATCCCTGTGTTCATTCTACAGAGCAGAAAATAGGGATGTCAGATCTTAGCAGTCAAAATGAAAAGTAACAAAATCCTTTCCCACTCTCTCCCAACTCTGAGCTAGACAGCATTTTCTAGTCCTTGGTAGGAGAGTGTTCCATAAATCTTCACACAACCAATGAAATGTGGGCAGAGGTGGTGCATTCCTTGTCCACACGGCCTATTAAATGTGTGGGCTGTTTTGCATTCTTTTTCCCTCATGACATCCCAATAGGAAGGGCTCTGGTAATCTCGAAGAGGATGGAGCCATAAGTTAAGAGCATCCCCAATTCTGCCTTGATAAGGGAATGCTGCCAGTAAGCTTAGCTCTGTATGTGGAATGAAGAAATGAAAATTAAAAATTCCTTGTGTTAAGATACTAAATTGTTAGGGAATAGCTAAAGAAGCTTTCTCACCCTGACTACTAAGACAAGTATAGGCACTAGGGGTATGGCTTATGGCTGTCTTTGGTTATGTGCAGAAATTCACTCAATCAAGTGTGCAACAGTCAATACCTTTGCAAAACTGGAGCTTTTGAATATGCTCACGTCTTATTTGCACACCCTTTAATCTGAATCCTGTTGAAAGATTGACATATACATTGAACCCTTTCATCAGTGATATACACGATAGAGGAACACTTACAGCTCAGACTGTCATTTTAGTAATTTCAGGTTCCTTCGCCTTGCTTGAAGATTCATGAATCCACACATTATTGCCTAAATGTTAAGTGCTACATGGGATTTAGTTGGGGGAAAAGAGTGGAATACACAGAATTTTTTTTTTTTAATCAGACTATTCCCAGTTGTTGGGCATCTCAGGAGGCAATGCTTATTACTTTCCTGGTTGTAATTTAACTTGTTAAATTGCCTCCAGACCCATCTTTCTCTTGTAGCACAATGGGAAAACCCCAGAGCTTTAGCTCTGAATATGTTCCTCTTTCATTTCTCCTGCCCCAAAGCCTACCTCCTTTTGAGGCTGTATCATTTTTATTTCGTAGGAAATTGGGGCTGGAACATCTTAGAGCTTTCCATTTTGTAAAGTTTGTTTTTTGAAATGTGTTCTGTCACCTCTGGTGAATGTGGTTCTCTTTGTGCATTTCAAATGCATCCTATGGTTATGTTTTAAGGTCATTGTGGAAGGCTGTGGGGAGAAATTAGGCCTTATAACTATGCAGAGAATCAAGCTGGTAAACACATTTCCAGTGGTTCATCCTCTGTTGCTCCCTCAGTTGCACCAAGGATTGTGGAACCATAGCTACTGCAGAATTCAAGCAGAGGCTTTTCCCCTGGGCACAGTCTGCTTGTGATTCTCCCACAGAGAAGGCTTTTAGTGGTCAACCCACTGGCCTTGTGGAACCCAACTCCCGTGGCATGCCACACATGTGGAAAAATGCCCACACAATGTACACACCAAATATGATTATTCATGCTGTGTTCCATGTTAAAGTTTTTGGCAAAACTACTTTTATTTGGCTTTATAATATTTCATTTATTTTTGTTTAATGTGCATTGGCGTTTTATCCACATGAATGTCTATGAAAAGGTGTGTTAGATCCCCTGGAGCTAGAGTTACAGACCATTGTTAGCTGCCATGTGGATTCTGAGAACTGAACTCAGGACCTCTGGAAGAACAGTCAGTGCTCTTAACTGCTGAGCCATCTCTCCAGACCCTATTTGGTCTTTATAGATAGCCATCATTGATAAGTAGGTAAAAAAGTGGTATAACCATCAAATTCAATGCTGTTTGGTAATTGAAAGACATGGAAGATAAGTACTTGCTATAGAGCTCATGAGCCTTGAAAATATTATGTTCAATGAGAGAAGTTTGGCTGTTGAGAGTCCTAGGGCCTGCTGTCCGAAAAGTGGAAAGGAAAGAAATTGGTGATATAGCTTATAATGTACAGGCTGGAGAGTTGATGAAGGTGTAGCTGTTACTGTAAGTCTGAAAACCTGAGAGTCTAAAGAGCTGAAAACAGGGAACTGCTGCTATCTCAGCTTAAGACTCAAGCACAGGGGATCAGAATGTAGGTTTCTTCCCACTTTCTGTTGTATTAAGTTTCCCAAGAGACTGACTGTGGCCTAACCCATAAAGGGGAGGGATTTACTCCATCTACTCATCCATGAGCTAATCTCTCTCTTTCACACACAAATATCTTCAATCAAGTGTCAGTCAAGTGGATGTAGAAAAATGAACCATCAAATTCTACTTCTTCCCATTAAGCTCAAGGTCGTTGACTCTCTTCGTGCAGTTTCTTTGCCGCCTTGCCATTTTCAAGTGGTCTCGTGGGAAAATTTCATTCAGCTTAAGGAGAACTTCCATCATTCCTTAGACAACAAGAGTGGCTGTCATCTGTGATGGCTTTAAATAAGGAATGGATACTGTGAGTATAAGCACTGAAGTTATTTTACCCACTGACTGGGAGCTGACTTAATTATTTAAACTCTTTGGGTATTGCTGCTGTTCGGAAGAAGGCAGAGCAGTAGGAGACACACTGCCTTGACAGCATACTGATGACACAAGTTCAGACAACCAGGTTGATTCCTTCCTTCCTTCCTTCCTTCCTTCCTTCCTTCCTTCCTTCCTTCCTTCCTTCCTTCCTTCCTTCCTTCTTTCTTTCTTTCTTTCTTTTGGTTTTTCAAGACAGGGGTTCTCTGTGTAGCTTTGCGCCTTTCCTGGATCTCACTCTGTAGCCCAGGCTGGCCTTGAACTCACAAAGATCCACCTGCCTCTGTCTCCCAAGTGTTGGGATTAAAGGCGTGTGCCACCACCACCCGGCCAGCCCAGGTTGATTTATTTAAACCATAGATCTTCCCACCCCCCACCCCAGGGTCTTAAGTTGCAGTCCAAGCTGTTCTGGATTCACTATCCTCCTGTTCCCACCCTCTGAATTCTGGGATATCTTTTTTAAAATTATTGCTATAAAAGAGAAAACCCAGTGTCTTGCAGGTATCAAGATGGTAAATGAAATGGTTACATGTAAGAGAACTTTGTTATGGAAGGCTACATACAAATAAAATCACTATGGCCACAGCACACATTTTGAGAGTGAATTTGTTTCCTTAGAAACTAGCTGCATGACCTCTCCCAGCTTTATATCCAGTGGTGTTCTTAGGTAGGTGAAGCCCTGTAAATAATATTCACTCTGGTATTTCAAAAAGACAGTTCAGGTAAAGAAGATAAATTATGTACAGCCTGAGAAGTAGTTTGCCCAGCTGAAACTGTTTTGAGCAGGTAAAGGTTGTTTCATAACATTGGCTGAAGATAAGTGTGTTGAGGACTCTTGCTCCTGATACAGACCCAATTTCTTTCAATCATTTCATTACTCAAAATCTTGGGAGCTCTTTTTTTTTTTTTTTCTCATTCAAAAAGATTAGTACTTCCTTAGAAAAGACCATGCCCTTCTCTGCAGGACTGAGGTAATTGCCTGTCTGCATGTTACTTCAAATCCTTTTATGTTGAAGACTTTGTCCCAAGAACAACATAGTAGAATTTCTTGAATGGATAGTGGGCACACATGTAGGTTTTGATTCTGCTTTCATGTGTGCAGTGTGGTTAACAAATTCTCTGTTGAAGATATTAACCATTCCTTTTGTTCTTATAAAAACTGTTGAATCTCAAAACATAGGATACAGAGGGTTGCCTGTCACCTTCATCAAAGAAATATTGGGACAGCAGGTTATTAAGTGCCTTAGTCTTAGTTTCAGAGCCAGTTAGTGACAAAATCAAGATTTTTTTTTAATCCCTTATAGTGCTAATGGTATGGCCTTGTCGTTCCTCTGATGTCTAATCAAGTAGATATGGAAAGGAGACTCCTTTGTTTAGCATAGGGAGCAAAGAACACTAATCTAGTGCTGCTTTCAAATAATATTATTTATTCTTGCCTATCTTTAGGGAGAGAGACATCCCGGGTAAGATATTACCATGTTGCTTTCTCTGTGTGTATACAGGGAAAATTAAAGTGATAAATGATTTGCATGAAGAAGGCCCTAAATAATGATAAATGAACAAACCACATCTTCTTTTCATGTATTAATTCATCTATTTACAGATTTATCTCATCTAGTATATATAGGCTACTTACTCTATGCTATGTTCTTAGTCTTTGAAGATACAGATACAAAGAAAGTAGAAACTATTCTGGCTTTATGAAGCTTCCAATGGAAAAAAAGAATGGGGTGGTATATAAGAAACCACAGATCACTATAATTGCAAGGAGAATAAGTGCTTGAAGAAAAGACTGGGGTGGTAGTCTTTAAGGCATGGATCTCTAGGAGGTTCCTGGAAATAAACCTTTTAGCAAAGACCAGAAATATGCAAGCATGGAAGGTTCTAGAAGCTTGGTGGCAGGGAATAAGGAAATAATCTAGACCAAGGAAGAGGATGTGCAAAGATCCAAAGGTAGCAAAGGTCTAGATATGTTTGAAAAACAGATATATAAAATAAGACAGTGAGTGCTAGGACACAGTGATGATTGGCAGTTATTATTGATAATCTGTATAGTTGACTTGGAGATCATACAGATTTTTATCTGTGTCATCCAGCATGGACATTATTAAAAGCTCTAAGCAGATGGTAGTAATATCAGGTTATCTACAGAGAAATGAAAGATGGAGACAGGCAGGGCTATATCAGAGACCCATTAGGAAATCATGGTGATAATCAAGGCCGATGATAATGTTGCCTTTGATGTGGAGAGAGCTGGCAAGAGGGACATGAAATGTTTCAGCTGGACTATGAAGACAGACCTCAATGGGCATGGGATTGAGGGAAAGGAAGACTATAAAAACTGTCTGAATTTGGCTGTGAGGGATTGGTGAGTGACTTGATAACTAGAGGAAACAAAGCTTTGTTCATTTGCAACAGAGAGAACAATAATGGAAGAGCAATCCTTTGCTTACTGAGTTTGCATGTGGGCTGTGAAAATCAGCAAGTCTTAACTGTGTTGATTCAGGGCTCAGAATGAAGGGCTTGCCTGAAATTGACAAACAGGCCAATGGAAGGGAAGCAGTACACCAGGAAACCAGTGTGAGTACACACCAGAGCTATCTACTCAGGGGAGCTTTAGATTCTTCTTATCACTCTGACTAAATACCTGACAGAAGCAACTTAGGGAGGGCAGGTTGATTTTGCCCACTGTATCAGTCCCTGTAGTTGGGAAGGCCTGGTACAGTTCAGAGTGGCTAGCTACAGCTTATGCCAGAGGCTCCTCATGTCTTGGTGGATCAGGAAGCAGATAGCTAAGGCCAGAAGCAGAAGTGGATATTGCCTTGAGGCATGGCCCTAGTAACTCACCACAGATAACTAAACCATACTTGCATAAATATCCCACACCTTCTACAAATTGTAACCGAAGTGACAGAGTACTACAATACATAAGTCTTTGGGGCATACTTTATACCCAAACATACACCCTAATATAACATAGGTTGTAGAAAAGTAGGTAGATGATGCCATCTATGGGTAATGCAATTGAGAAGAGAGCTGGACTTAGTTGACTATCCCATTGACATGTGAATTATGGGAAAACACATCTGTGAAGGATTACAATGGGGCCAATAAGGCTGAAGAAGGTAGTGCCTAGAATTCAGAAGGAACACCTCCCATCATACACTGGGAAAGGGCAACAGGGCAAAAGTCAAAAGGCCAAGGGGCTGTAATGGAGGAATGCAAAGTCAGATGTTTATAGATGCTGTTGAAGGAAAGGGTAGGGGTTGGTGCCATAAAAATAATAGATTCCTCAGCTCAACCCTGGAAAAACACCACAGCACAAAGTGTGGGGGTTTGGATTTTGTTCATTTGATGGCTCATTATTAAACTATATAGAATTCCTCTACTGAATATTTTCAGGTATTAAAATGACTTTAAAAGTCACTGGAAAGCTAGTTGCAAGGAAGAAATGATGAAATATTGAGCATGGCAAATTCTTATCTGGATTTGGGACCAATAGAAAGCCCATCAAACATGGTAAAGGAAAGGCTGCTTCTGGCTTGCTGAGTTTAGGGAATTAATGAAATAAAATATTCAAAATAGATATTTTTCCAGCACATCTAGGTGAAATGAGGTATGTCTGGTGTCCTGCTGCCGTAACCAGTGTTCCCATAGTTTCCTGACTGACTTTTTGAGTCTTAGGTATGAATAGGGCAATATCTAAAGAATAAGATTTAGGTGAAAGATTTCAGAGACACAGATTGGGAAATAATACCACTTGAAGGATCCAAAACCATGCATTTCCTCTCTTTAAGTTCTTCTCTGAAACCTATAATTCAAGACAAATCTATGGAACCTGGTAATTATTGTTTAGGATTCCTACTGAGGAAAGCAGCTGTGGGCTTTGCTGAATTGGTAGAACTGGTCACACAAAGGAGCAGGACGACAAGAAAACTGAAGTCTCAGTCGGGTGTGAACACTACATAGGCTATTATTTGAAAAAAAAAAGGTTGACAAATTGAAGTTTTCTCATACTATCATAATGAAAAATAACAGATGTAAGAACTTCTCTACCACCAAAGTTAAATTAGGTCTATCCCTGATTGACTGAGAGTGGCAGACTACATAGATCTCACTAAAAGGTGTGGAAAGACCAGTGTGGACTCTTCTAGAGATTGCTGAGATGCAGACCTTGCCATCAGAGGGTTCACACTGAGAATAGGAAGACAAGATAGGTAACTACAAACAAGGTGATTTCTGTCTCTGTTAGCAAGATGAATGTGTTCTAGAAGCTCAGGTGTGGAATGGAGGCTTTTAGGGGAGAGGATGTGATGGTGTGAACTAAGTCATACCAGCTCTTACATTAGTGGTATAGGGAGAGGCCATCTGGCACTCACATGAAAGTGAAGATAGCAAAGTGACATGAGTTGAATTTGTAAAATTGGTGAAGACTGCTGCCAAACCCAGGGGCTATGGAAGGACCCCCTCCTGGTAGTTCTGCATCTTGGGAGATCTCTGGCTCTAATGAGTGTGGGAAGCAGGGCTGTAGGCAGAGAGACTAGGAGAATGGTCCAGAGGAGGTAGATGAGAAAAAAACTGGTGGAAATATAGTTGCAGCCTTCAAACAGAACCACCTGTGAAGAATGAGAAACCCCTGGGTTCAGAGAGACTGAACCAATAGCGTATGTGTATGTGTGTGGCTCCCTCTCATCTCCTTCCTCCACCCCTCCCCCAGTCTCTCCTCTCCTCTCCTGTCCTGTCTCCCTCTTCCTTTCTTTATAGGTACTCTGAGGAGAGATTTAAATGAACTGTGTTTTGTGGTTGTGGAGGCTGAGTCCCAAGTTAATGGGGTTGGGGCTGCAGCAGGATTGCCCAGGGAATGGGTGCTAGTTGCTGTTTCAGTTCAAGGCTTACCTATTGGCAGAATTCTCCCATCTTCTTAAGACAGTCAGTTATGGGCTCTTCAAGCTTCCAACTGCTGGAGTGAGGCCCACTCACATTAGGAGAATCATATGCTTTACTGTCCATCTACTGACATAAATGATAATACTGCCCAGAAAAATACCTTCACATGAGTGTCTAGAGTAATACTAAACAATATAGCTAAGTGCTATGGCCTAGTCAAATTTACCCATAAGATTAGCCATCACCTTTACTTGTTTATGTTTGGTTGGCTTGTATGAGCTGACTAGAAATCAGACTTCAAACTCTGAGGCTCTCTCCAGTGGTTGGATTTGAATCCCAGCCTCCCATTGCCCATGTATTCTACACAAATAACAATAGCCTTTCTGTGTTTTACTCTCCTCATCTGTAAAATGGTGGTGTGTGTGTGTGTGTGTGTATGTGTGTGTGTGTGTGTGTATGTATGTGTGTGTGTGTGTGTGTGTGGTTAAAGTCCTAGGTGACCTAACACAGCTTATTGTCAATACCTGAGTCCTTCCTGGTTTCTTTGTGGATGGAATGATGATACTACACTATGTAACATGGGTCTGTTCCAGTTCAGAGCCAGGTACACTTATTCTCCCATTGACAAAGAGTTAAGAAAATAATAATAATAATTTAAGAATCTAAAATTTGAATCTATGGGATAGCTTTGTTAACCCAATACAGTCATAGGATGTGCAGAAGGTTAAGTTTGGGTGACTGATTCAAGTCACACAATCAGGTTGTATCATTCTTGTATCAGGATACAACACTAAGCAACAGGAACATTTCTTCAATGCACTAAATTATTTTTCATAACTTATGTCATATTTGACTTAATATGCCTAGAAAGAAGCCTTATGTGGGGTCTGAAATGAAATCAGATCTTAGCACATGAAATTCAGTTTTGGGTATATAGTTCACCTACACAGAGACTGGTGAAGGGGGTCATACTGTTCATACTTTGAAGTATTGCTCATGCTATAAAATTGTTCCTTATAACATATTGCTAGTACCACAAGGCTGGATTGGTGGATTTTGTAGAAGGACAGTTTTTGAGACATCCTGACATCTATGGCTGAGTATAGGGTTTCATTTTTTTTCCCCTTCAGGTGTGAGATATGCAGAAGACAGAAGGCTCATTTTTTTTTTCTCAAAGAAATTCTATTTTAGAAATACTTTATCCCTTCCACTTAGCAGAAGCATTTTTAGATGTGAAGTGTATTTATCCAGTTGAGTATATTGCTAGCAAAGGTCAGATGTTTTCATCACGAACTGGAACATGAAGGGAAATTACTTGGCAAATCATCAGAAGCATTTTCTTTTCTTTTCTTTCTTTTCTTTCTCTTTTGGAGGGATGCTAGTGGTGTGTGTGTGTGTGTGTGTGTGTGTGTGTCTGTCTGTCTGTCTGTCTGTCTGTATGTATGTAGAGCCAAGAGGCTGACATCAGTGTTTTTCTCAACTACTCCCCACCTTATTTTTTGAGGCAGGGTCTGTCATTGAAGTTGAAGTTCAGTGATTAAGCTAGACTGGCTGGCCAGTGAGGCCTAGGGATCCTACCCCTGGCTTCTCCAGGCTGGTGTGACATGTGAATGTTCTTTCCTACCCTCTGGCTTTTCATCTGAGTGCTGAGAACCAAATTCATGTCACCATGCTTTTGTGACAAGTTCTCTACTGACTAGCCCATGTCTCTAGTCCCTTGAGACATTTTTCTGTTAACAGTGAACTGGGGAACAATGGCCAACAAAGTCTAAACTTATTTGTTAAAATGTCCTGTCTGCCTGGAGCAGGGCTTCACTTAGCTTTTGTTTTGCATAAGATGAAGTAACTACAGTGGTGATGATAATAGTAACAATGGGTATATGTAAGTCAATGAAAACCAAGATCTTTCTGCAGGTGAAATAGTTCTAGCATTGAGATCCAAGAAGTTCCTGCTACAGCCAGTAGAGATTCCTGCATCCATTATAACTTTCTGATCTACTGCCGACAGTTTTAGGCATTTTATGACATCAGATACTCATCTTTTACTGCAATCACAGGAGTTGAAATGTGATATTCATCTTAGATGCATTTGGCCAGCTTTTTCTTCCTTTTTTTTTTTTTTCAGAGGTCCACTAGAATTTTGGTCTCTGACATTTTGAGCCAATTTTCAAAAGATTGTTTCCAAATTAGTTTAAATCACTTTCATTGACATTTGATGTCATTTAACTATTCATATAATTAGGAAAGAAGGGCTCACTGCTGCCCTTGGACCTGAGGCTTTAAGTCTACTTTACTTCTTAATCAATATATTTTTAATTAGAAGACTTAAAAGGGATTTAAAGAAATCCATTAAAATGACTTCTCATTTTAGAAGGTTGTTTTCATTGTTTTGGGGACATGAAACATTCAATTTGTACAGATAAAGAAAGACCAGAAAGATACTCATTTCCTGTGAGTTAATTTGAAGTATGGGGAGTCTGTTGTAGTTTGCTTTTTATTGTAATGATAAACTCCATGATCAAAAACAACTTGGGGAGGAGAGGGTTCGGCTCACACATCCAGGTCACGATCTACCATTGAGGAAATCAGTGCAGGAACTCAAGAAAGGAATCTGGAGGTAGAAACTAAAGGCAAGGTTTTGCTTCCCCTGGCTTGCTGCTTTTTTGTTACACCCCAGGACCATCTGCCCAGGGGTGACACAATCTACTGGACCTTCCACATTCATCATTAATAAAAAAATGCTCCCAGAGTCTTGCCTACAGGCATTTTCTCAGTTGAGACTCCCTCTTTCCAAATGACTAGATTGCATCAAGTTGATGAGAAACCAACCGGCATAGAGCAAAAAGTGGTATTGTTTGAATTCCTTTGGCTGCATCGATTTCTTTCTCCCATGCTTGTGTGTTTTCTGCAAAAAAGATTTCAAACAAACATGCAACATTTTAACTTAAAATTTCTTGGCCAGAATGCATCACTATAGGCTGAGTACTTCTTAATGGGAAAATGACAATCTGAAATGCCCTAGAATCCAGTACTTTCTGAGTGTCCTCATAATGCCTCATATGATATGTCTACACATGATATCCTGTAATGGGTCATAGTTAAAATGTAGATGAACTGCAAGGTTTTACATCACATTACCTTTATGATAAGTGGATACAATTATATGGAATATAAATAAATTCCATCTTTTGACTGGGGCCCTTCTCCTTCAAGATTAATCCTTATGAATATGCAAATATTCCCAACTGCATATGCAAATATTCCCAAATCTGTCTGGTTTGGCTTGATTCAGCATCATGGCCAGGAGGTTTGCAGGCCATAAAAACTGTGGTGCATATCATAAGACTAGGAAAATGTGTGTAAGACTGCAGGGTCTTTCTATGTGTTAACTGAGCCTTTTCAGCCTGAGTAAGAGTGCTCCCAAACTCAGAGGCACTGATTGGGGTCTGAGGTTGCTTTGTGGAGTGAAAGGCCAGGCCATTGCCCATCAGATAAGGAATGTACTCTCAAAGACCTTCTCCATCCCAGCAATAAGACAACTAGAAGTGATACCTTAGGTTACCAAGCAACTAATGAGAGGGCTCCTTTGCACATTCTGCAGGAAAAGCTCAAACAGGAGGCTTATTGAGAGGGAGATGTGTGGTTTGTAATGCAGACAGCTGCAGTGATGACTGGGTCTACACCATGCTGAGGCCAACAGTCCTGGCCAGACCAGCCCTGTAGCTGCTGTTTGTTCAGCATATTCAGATCTGCTGGGTTGGCTTTTCCTGCCCTCCACCAACCCAGGAGGCCAGGGCTGGCCAAGGAAGAGTCCACTCCAGGAGTCACATCTGTTTCTTTTGGATGCATGTACTCTAATTAAAGATATAAAATACAATTACGACAAAAAATGGAAAACAGATATCATGTCATTAGCTTTCTGTAGAAGTATGTCTCTACTGTGCCTCTCCATACTCAGTGATTTAGGGTTGCTATTGAGAGTGGTTCTGTGCTATCCATCTCTTCTCACCCAATAACTTCTGTGACAGCAGGTATACACCAGCAAGGCAAGTGGGTGGGAGGTAATGATGTAGCTTGTGTCTAGGATTGGCCCACATGGGAATCAGTACCACATCCTTCACTGCATTCACAAGTGTGCTGCTGACACACAAGGGCTTTTTCCTTCTCTAATTGCCTGGAAAAATTCATGTTATTTTCCTGATTCCATGCCATGAACACACAAATGCACAGTGTATGAGAAAGAACTCAGGAACTTCTGTAGCCTAAAGATTTGAGTTCTCATGTATCTCAAATATCCCGGGATATTTCAAAGGATCTTCTCAAGTAGATGATTTGGTTGTCAAATTGCCATGATGGCTTTCACTGTAATGTTTACCTCTGTTCTTATCTCACTCTGTAGTCCATCCAGAGTGGCCTGGAATTCCCAGTGCAGACAAGGCTGGCTTCAAACCACAACAGTCTACTTGCCTCAACCTCCCAAGTGCTGGACCACAGACAATAATCAAACACACTTGGCAGACTTTCATTTTAATGTTTTAACCAAAAAAGTTTAAAGATAAATCTATTGTCTGTGTTTATCACTGTGCAGTTACTAAGACCTGTAAGTTTAGGTATTAGTTAATACCTAAACCAAATGTCCTTGTGACATTTCATGACTAGAGCTGTCACTGCAGTGCCTTGACCACGTGATGTACCCTAAACATTTCTTACAGCCTCTCCTAGAGCATCGTAGCCTCTAATTGATAAGCTATATTTTGCTTCTTAAAAAACATGTTAGTCAGTTTTTGTTACTGCAAAACTGGTCAGTTGCTCTAGTTTCATATCTGCTGCTGTGACAAACAGCCTAAAACAAAACAGCTTTGACAAGAAAGGGTTTATTTTGGTTTACAGTTCCAGATTCCAGTTCAGTGTTGTGGGGCAGTCAAAGCCTTGCATCCACAGTTAAGAGCAGAGGGAGAGAGAAAATATACACAGAGATCTGTGCTTACTTGCTTTCATCTTGCCTTCTCCTGTCTTACATAGTTTGGTCCTCTGTGCCTAGGGAATAGTGCTGCTCACACTGCATTGTGTCTTCCCACCTCAATTATCAAGATAATTCTACATAGACATGCCCATGGGTCAACCTGGTCTGAACAGTTCTTCAGTTGAGACTCTGTTCTCAGGTAGTTCTAGGTTGTGGCAAGCTGACAATTAAAAACTAACTATAATACTATGAACACAACATAAAAGAAGGACTTATATTTGTTTTAGCTCATAGGCTTAGAGGTTTTGATCTGAGGTCAGCTGGTTATGTGTTTCTGGGCCTGTGACAATCCAGAACAAGATAAGAAGACACAATAGAGGAAAGATTACCACCCCCCCCCAACAGAAGCCAAGAAGAAGAAAATAATAACAAGAAGTATCCAAAGCCAAGATTTATCCTTCAAGGACATACACCCACAGCAACTCACATATGTCCCTTTCTTGCACATTCCACCACCTCTCAGTCATTTGTTAAAAATTAGAATCCTTGGCTGAATCAAGCCATTGGTTTTGTCAGAGCCTTCATAAGCTAATGTCCTCTGCAAATACTCCAAAAGACACACCTGGAGGAGGGCTTTGTGAGCTGTTAGGCATCTGTCAGTCTAGGCAAGTTGTCAATCAAGATTAACCATCATGAGACCATCCTGTCTACAACTTTCTACCAAACAATTTCTAAACCATGATTAATCTTCAAATAAAGAAAGCAAAAGATCTTGATCCCATCTAATATGATGTAACTGTCCATAGTATCATTTTAAACATTCTAAATTGCTTCCTTGAAGTCTCAACGGTTCTAGTAGTGGTTGAAAGTTTAAATCCAAAGTCTCCTTCAGGAAAACTCTTAGCTCTGTCTTTGTGTTAATAAAAATAATAAGAAAGAATGAAAAGAAATACAAGTTATATTCTTCCAATACACTATGCACAGATTAAATATTTCCCTCCAAAAGAAAGGACTAGAAGAAGAATAAGGGAAGGTTTTGACCAAAGCAAGATGAAACCTAGCAAAGCAAACACAAAATCCTGAAGCATTGTGTTCAGTATCCAGGTCCAATGGTGGTATAATGCATGTTCCTAAGGGCTTTGACAACAACTCCTACCCAATGGCTTTGACAGGTGAGGCCCACACAATTCTCCTTGGGTGGCTTTCTTCACTGCCTTCAGCTTCCTTGGTCAATGAACCATAACCTTCAAACTTCCTAAGAAACATCATTGCTGTTATTTGCTGTTTCGCACATTGACCTCACTGGTCCTCTGTGTTTTACAAGGCTCTTAGATTTCTCTTGATCCAATTAAGCTGACAAGGTTAACCATCACAGGAATGTCCCAGATTTTGCTAATATTATATTAAAAATACAGTTTCCTTTTTTTAATATTGAGCCAGGTGCGTGGCATACTCTGGAGAATTCAAGGTTTTCTTTCTTCCTCCTTCCAGAAGGACAATAAGGGAAGAACACACATAACAGTGTCTAGAACTTTTAGCATGGACAGTGTTAACACCTGCTCCTGCCAATCCAGCTTCTACTTTATCATCCTTTGTTCTCACTGCACATTTCACAGTTCTTAGAACTCCAGTGTCTCCTTCACCTCCACATTTTCGCTTGTGTGAATCCTTCTTTACTAAGATCCTTCAGGTCTCTGGAAAGACCCCATTTCCCTCAGGAAGCACGGCCTACTCTTTCCAAGTAGAGCTAAATTGGCTCTCTTGGAACCAGGGTACTCCCTCTATTCCAGATCTTTCCTTGCTATGCCCAAACATGCTGTGCTGCTGCAAACTATGCAAGCAGTGGTGGGCTCCCATTTGTTAACCAGTACATTGATGTCATCTGTCTCTCAGTGTCATGTGCACCAAGGTGGCAGGGTGTGTGGTGGCCACCTTGTGAGTTATATGGGAGCACTAGTAGACAGAGTTAATGATACAGCAAAGCCACAGCTAGAAAAGGCACTTTACAAAGCTCTGCCTCTGGTCCTTTGGATTTCTGAGATTAAACACTAATACTACATGGGAGTATAGTCCACTTAGGAAAATTTCTATATAGTTACTACAGTGAGACATAAAATAGTCTTTGTTATCACTTGCCTTTCTATTTTAATTTCAAGGAAATGTATAGTTCTTGCTTGTCAAGGTAAAGAAAGTTAAGCAGGGTAAAACATTTGTGTGACATGTTAGAGTGGGGGGGGCAGGAAGTATATTTATGGATGTGTGAGTATGTGAGGCTGTGTGTGTGTGTGTGTGTGTGTGTGTGTGTGGTTTGTGGATTTCTGGACATTTTCTTTTAAGATGATATAACTATATCTGCTGAAATAGTCAAATAGTAAATGCTTGAGAGGAGAGCTTTTCAACTTTAATGTTTTCACAAGACACCTGGGACTTCTGTCAAAATGTAGATTCTAGCTTAGTTGCTCTGGCAATTGTCCTGCGAGTCTGCATTTTCTTACTAGCTTCCAGGGGAAGTGCTACAGGCCGTAGAGCACTCTGAGACTAGGCAGCATTAGCAGTCATGTGGTGTGTCTCATTATTTCCTATAGATGAGACTTAAGTGCAAACCTGTTTTCTTCTGCTTCAAATGCTAACATAAAGGAACTACTGTCAACCTGACTATGGGAAACTAGTGTGAAATAGACAGTCCTCAGTCTCATCTCATGCAGGATATTTTCAGGGTCTGTTTGAATTTATGTTATATATATATATATGTTATCTTCCTTCGACTTGGTGAAGAAGAGAATACCCTTTTGGGGAATATCTATAATTGTATCCAGAAGCTAGGAAATCTCATTCAGTGATTCCAAAAACAACCTTCTATGTATTAACATGTAGGGTTAACGTTGGTTGCTAATTTGATTGTACCGACAAATGCCTCAGAGAATTAGGAAATCTGACTCAGAAAGATACACTGTAGATGTGGGTGGCCATAGGTTTGACGTCCTGGTGAAACAGCAAACAGGAGAGATGAGAGAGCCCACAGAGATGGCAGGTGTTCTCCTCTGGCTCCTGGCTATCACAGCATGGCAGATTGTGCTACATGTTCCTGTCCCGCCATGCTTTCTGCTTCATCTCAACATCACAGTGATAAATCCAGCCCACCATGGACTGGAACCCCTGAAACTGAGTTCTGAAACAAATCCTTCCTGCTTTAAGTTCTTTTCTCAGGTGTTTGTCCCAATGTTGGAAGGTCTGATCAATGCATAGGCCTATTGCAATGAAGTGCATCTTATTTGGTGGCTTAATGGCTTAATACTGTAGATATATACTCTAACGCTTCTGGAAGTCAGAAACTAGAATCAAGGCATTGTCAGGGCCATGTGCCATGTTCTTGATGAGGGCTCTGGAGAAGACTCCTTTCTTTTAGATTGTGGTATGTCCAGGTGTCTTCAGCTTGTGGTAACATCTGTAGCTCCATCCCTAAGTATTCTTCTTCCTTGTATGTCCTTGACTTTTGAATCTCCTTTAGTCTCTAATAAGGGTACCAATCAGTAGATTGGGATGCCATCTAAAATCTAGAATGATCTTAAATCTTTATCTTGAACTCAATTACATCTTCAAAGACCCAATTTTCAAATAAGCACTCATGCATATGTCCTAGAGGTTTGGATTTAACAAACGTCACTTTTGATATTTAATCCTCTATACTCTAGATCCCCAAAGCTATTGTGGATGCAGAATATCAAGATTGGTGTCCCATTCAGTATTGCTGCTGTAACAAAAACCCATATACAGAAATTCAATCTGACAGTTCTAGGGGCTGAGA
>NC_050464.1:42849653-42861602 GCF_903995425.1 Onychomys torridus | reverse complement strand
CCTCTCGGGGTAAGAGTGCCAATAAAATAACTAACACCATGGATAAATTGATTCTCTGTTCACTTTTTTTTTTTAAATTCAGAGATCCACCAAGGTGCTGGGGAGGTGGCTTGAGGCACCAGCTCCCACCCTTGAATCCTCCCTCACCTCCCTTTCAGAGGTGGTCCTCCAAAACCGCTGAGGGCTAGACCTCCTCTTTTTACAGTAAGGAGGCCTCTGTGCCACTCTTAAGGAAGAGTATTGCTTCTATACTGATCACACAGGAGTAGCAAGGAATAGCATGGCTAAGGTCCATGAAGGCTTAGAGAAGCACAAAAAAGAAAGGGATCAAGAGCTAGGCTGGTTCCAAAATTGGTTCTCTGAATCTCCCCGGCTAACCACCTTCCTGCCATCCCTCCTGGGACCCTCGGTTGGCCTCTTGGGCTTTGTCTCGACTAACTCAATTTGTGCACAGTCAGCTGGCTGAACTTCAGGCAAAACAAATTCAGGTTCATTACCATCACCTCGACCTCTGTGAACGTTGTCTCAATGAACCAGATACAGACTCCACATCAGCACAGACCCCTCTGCCCAGGGGAGGATGCACCTGTGCCTGGGAGCTGGAGACCACTGCTTAGGGGATTGAGGATGCAGCTGGGACTGCAGAAGGCAGGGAGACTAAAGTGCTCCACCATCCTGGGTGCCTTGGATAACATGCTCTATTGCACGGCGGTTATGCAGACCCTATACTCTTCCCTCCCAGATTAAAACCTGCCCCCTGTAAAAAAACTGCATTGTTCCAGCTTCCTTTGGGTCATGTGGGGATACCTACATGAACCAACCGACTAACAAAGGAACTCAAAACTTATCAGAGATGGAGCTTCTGTCACCCCCTCCTCCATCAGGGTGAAACATTTGGGCCTCCTTTCTTTGTTTTGCTATATGTATAGAAGGGGGAGATGTTAAGGACCAAGATGTCAGGAACCAAACATGAACCATGGAAAGTACTAGGTAGGCCAGAGAACAAGTCATAAGCCCCTTCCCAGGGTAGTAACCAGAGGCCCCCAAAGATAAGAGAACATCCCACACTCAGGTGCCATGACAACCAAATGTAAAGAGCATTCCATGGTCGGGTAGCCTAGCAACAGAATAAATGGCCCCTGACCAGTGACCTTAGCCGACATCTCACAGTTGTATGATCTGCCTCACACGTCTTGCACCCCTTCCATGTTCTACATGCCCCTTTTCCCCTTCCCTCCTTCCTGCCCCTTTCCCTCCTATGCTATATAAGCTTTTCGGATTAAAATAAAATTGGCAGCTTGATCAGAATCCTGTCTTGCTGTCTGTCTCTTGTATCCCCTGTCTCTTTCATTCGCTCCCACAGGTGAGTCGCCCCCCCATTGAAACCTGGCTGGCCGGGGCATGGATTCACTCACATTAGTACAAATGCCTAGAGAGGCCAGAGGCATTGAAGTGGGCAGGTATAATCAAGAAGGAAGAAAGGAAGAAAGGAAGAAAGGGAGGAAGGAAGGAAGGAAAGAGAGAGAGAGAAAGGAAGGAAGGAAGGAAGGAAGGAAGGAAGGAAGGAAGGAAGGAGATTGAGAGAAAAGAACAAAGAAATGAGGGAGAGAGGGAGGGAGGGAGGGAGGGATAAAAAAAGGTAGAATTTTAAAAGAGAATTATAATTAACTTGGAATAAAACAAAAAGCAAGGGACAGCAGGCATGGGGATCTGAATTATGAGTGGAAGGGGAAGCCCTGGGCTCCATCCTCTCAGTACTGCATGAACTGGGTGTGCTACCCTCTTCCTGTGTAATCCCAGCACTCAGCAGCTAGCTAGAAAAAGGCCACAATCCCACCACCCATGTGGGTTGGAATTTTTCATGTTTTTTTTCCAGCAGCTTCGGGCTAATGAAAAGCTCCTGCCAATTGTGGTTAAATAGGATTCTCTCTACTATTCATTAGATGTGCCCTCAGAGCGCTGTCTCTGTCTTTCATGATCACTGAACTCTCTTAGAAGTGGAGGAGAAAACATATCTTGAAGCGGAAATGGCAGGTCACTGCTCTCTGATTCCTGTGATTCTTTAAAACAAGATCGACGGCCTGGTGGTGGTGGTGGTGGTGCACACCTCGAATCCAAGCACTTGGGAGGCATAGGCAGGTGAATCTCTGTGTGTTCCAGGACAGCCAGGTCTACAGAGTGAGTTGCAGGACATCGAAGACTATACAGAGACACCCTGTGTCAAAAAAATTAATGATAATAATAATAAATAATAAAAACATTTCTGTTACTTATTTTATGTCCATGAGCACTCTATCTGAATGTACAACCTGTCATCAGAAGAGGGCGCCAGATCCCACCATGTGATTTCTGGAAATTCCAGAAATTCCATCTCTCCAGGCCTGAGTCAGGTGTCTTTTGTTTAAAAAGAAAAGGAGCCAGGTGGTGTTGGCACATGCCTTTAATGTGCTAAGTAGGCTTCTTCTCCTACTATCCCAACTCCCAACACCACCAGAACTTGCTCTGTTCTGTAGACTGTAATGAATCCCAGTGTACACACACACACACACTGCTGAGGTCAGAACCCTAGACTATCTCAGGTTCCCAAACCAACATCTGTAGCTTCATCTCATCCCCTAGGCCAGATTCCCTTTGCTTTTACTCATTTGTGTCTTTATTAATGCCAGGTTAGTTAATTATTTTAATTTTAATTGTATAGGGAGGCCAGAAGCTTTGGATTCTATGGAGTGGAAAGGAAGGGAGGGAAGGAGGGAGGGAGAGAGGGATGGAAAGAGGGAGGGAGGGAGGAGGAAAGAAAAGCAAAACTTAACTTCAAAGTGGTGCTGTTGGATTTTAACCCTAGCATTTGGGAGGCAGAGGCAGGCTGATACTCTGATTTGGAGGAAAGCTTGATCTCTGTGATTTGAAGGCCAGCCTGGTCTACCGAGCTAGCTAGCTACAGGACAGCCAGGATGACACAAACAGACCCTGTCTTGAAAAACCAACCAACAAACCAAACAAACAAAAAACTAACAAAAGCAAGCAAGCAAGCAAGAAAGGAAGCAAGCAAGCAAGCAGGGCTAGGGATGTTATGAGGCTCCCAGACTGGATTTTTTCCTCATGTCCAACATGGGGTTCATTTTCAAACACATAAGGGTTGGGGGCTGGTCCTCCACTTTCCAGCTCTTGAGTGTCAATTATGTTCACGTTTCTTTTAGATTAATTTATTTTCATGTACATTGTTGCTTTTGCCTGCATGGATGTATGTGTGTCTGTGTGAGGGAATCAGGTCCCCTGGAACTGGACAACAACCCATAAGGCTGCCTGGCTACCAGATAAAATAAAACCAAATGACAAAGGGAAGTAAAATCGAATAAGCTAAAGAAACATGAGAATGGAGTTCCTTCCCTCAGAAAGCTGAAAAGGGTCAGCCAACTATGGAGAGCAGCATGTAGGAAGCAGCCTCTCCCCCCAGCCCATCTGCTTACTTATAGCGCCTAGTTGCTAGGGTTACAGACATGGACCAGTGTGGTAAATTTCTGCAATTCAGAGAATGGAGCCCAGGGCTTTGGGCACCTAGGCCAGGGCTGCCTCCTCCCCCATGAGCCAGGCCCCCAGCACTGCCTTCCTCTGTTTGTTTGATTCCTCCAAGTTTTCTATAATTTCTATTCAACAAATTAGTTGGGACAGGGGCCTTTCTACATACATAGCCTGGGAAATCACTAAATAGATCAGACCTGCCTCTAATTCACAGAGGTCCGAACTGCCTCTGTCTCCTGAATGATGGGATTCAAGGCGTGCCCCAACCACACCAAGCTTCCTTTTATCTCTGTAACCCTGGGAACATTTTTCTCTCCATCTGTTTTTAATTTCTTCTTCTCTTACTTTCTTGTACATTGAGCTTAATTTCAAAATTTGTTTTCGTGTCTCTGGGTGTACCTGTGTGTGCACGCACCTGTGTGTGCATTCCTATATGGGGGGGGGGGGGGGGAGCACAATTCTAAACTTTTCAGAAACTGCCCTCAGCCTACAGCATGTTTGTTGCCCTCACCAACATAGAAGCTTTCACGATGATGGCAGCCATCTTGGCCTGTGACCTCACCAAGATGAAAGCCACCATGTGACAAACTTTGCAAGGTCCTTTTTTTCTCTGTGTTTCCTAGCCTCTAGAGGGCCACAACTTAAAAAGAAAAAGAAAGAAAAAAAGAAAGAAAGAAAGGAAGGAAGGAAGGAAGGAAGGAAGGAAGGAAGAAAGGAAAGGAAAGAAAAGCAGAAGGTCACAAAGCCCCTCTGCCTCCTGACAGCTGGGATTAAAGGCTTTCACCTCCATCGCACCAGCAGGCAAGAAATGTGTATTTACAAGACAGGGAAGCAACAACAACAACAACAACAGCAACACACACACACACACACACACACACACACACACACACACACATCTCATTAAGCTGGGATCACAGGAACAAGCAACAGACAGCAGTGCTGGGGATCAGATTTATAAGGGAAGGGGTTAGCCCAGGGCTCCAGGAAACTCCATGCCATTCAGGCCTCTTCTTTATTTTTATTTTACTTATTTAATTATTCATTCATTCATTCATTCATTCATTCATTTATGTTTGGTTTTTCGAGGCAGGGTTTCTATGTGTGGCTTTAGAGTCTGTCCTGGAACTCACTCTGTAGACCAGGCTGGCCTGGAACAGACAGAGATTCACCTGCCTCTGGCCCCTGAAACTGTGATTAAAGGATACACCACCACCACCACCCATCCCAGGCCTCTTTTATATTTTACATTTTTTTTCTATTTTTTTAAAATTATATATATATTTTTTTCTTTTTTTTTTTGCCAGAGCTGGAGACCAAACCCAGGGCCTTGTGCTTGCTAGGCAAGCACTCGACCACTGAGCTAAATCCCCAACCCCATATATTTTACATTTTGGTTTGTTTGTTTGTTTGTTTGTTTGTTTGTTTGAGACAGGGTTTCTCTGTAGCTTTGGAGGCTGTCCTGGAGCTCGCTTTGTAGACCAAGCTGGCCTCGAACTCACAGAGATCCAACTGCCTCTGCCTCCCAAGTGCTGGGATTACAGGCGTGTGCCACCACCACCACCACCACCACCACCGCCGGGCACATTATTTTAATTTTATTTGAGACTGTATTACTGAATACGTAGAACATACTGTCCTGGACTCACTCTGTATACCATGCTGACCTCGCACTCACAGAGATCCACCTGGCTCTGCCTACCGAGTGCTGGGATTAAAGGCATGTTTACTTTCTTATTTATTATGTTATTTTATTGTACGTTTAGTTTAATCTCAAAAATGTATTTATGTGTCTCCGTGTATGCCTGTGTGTGCACAGAAGGTGTATGGGGTGGGGTTTGGTGGATGAGAGGCCACTGCCCTCCTATTCGTTTGATTCTTTAATTAAAAAAAAAAAGATTTATAGCCAGGTGAGTATTGTGCTCATCTTTAATCCCAGCACTTTGGAAGCAGATGCAGGTGTATCTGTGTGAGTCTGACGCTAGCCTGGTCTACAAAGCGAGTTCCAAGACAGCCAGGACTGTTATACAGAAAAAACCTGTCTCAAAATATCAATCAAGAAATCAAAAAATAAAAGAAAACTCCAGGAACATTTTTCTCTCTGTTTTTAATTTCTTCTCCTGTTAACTTTATTGTACATTTAGTTTAATTTCAAAATGTATTCATGCATCTACAGATATGCTCATGCATGTGCATGTGAGCCTGTATGCCTGCTTGGTGGGTGAGGGGTGGATCGGTCACAGTTCTAAATTTTTCAGAATGGCCTGTTGACCTCACCAACATGGAAGCATTCAAGAGGATGGCAGCCATCTTACCCGGTGACCTCACCAAGATGGAAGCCCCATGTGACAAACTCTGCAAGGTCTTTTTTTTTCTTTTTGTTCTCTGTGTTTTCCAGGCCTCTAGAAGGCCAGAACTTAAAAGAAGAAAGAAAGAAAGAAAGAAAGCAAGAAACAAAGAAAGAAAGAAAGAAAGAAAGAAAGAAAGAAAGAAAGGAAGGAAGGAAGGAAGGAAGGAAGAAAGGAAGGGAGGAAGGAAGGAAGAAAAGAAAGAAAACAGAAGGTCACAAAGCCCCTCTGCTTCCTGAATTCTGGGATGAAAGGCATTCACCTCCACCTCACCAGCAGGCAAGAAATGTGTTTTTACAGACTGGGAAAAACAACAACACACATAAAACAAAACAAAATGAAACAGAAGGTCTAGAGACCCTAAGTAGCTGAAAAGATGGAGATCAGCCTCGCTTCCACCCACCCCTGAGGACTGGACTTTTTCTTGATTATTCCAGCAGTAATTGAGATAATAAAAGATTCTTACAAACCATGGCTAAATATGATTCTCTGCTGATTTTATGTGCCCTTGGTGTCCTGTCTCCTTCTTTCATGATGACAGAACTCAACTTAGGAAATTATACTCCTGTATGCAGATAGACACACATACATATACATACATACATACATACGTATACACACACACACACACACACACACACACACACACACACACACACACACAGTGAGAGAGTTCCAGGAGAGGCAACATGACACAGATAGACCCTGTCTCTCAAAAAACAGCAATAACAAGAAAAGAAAGTTAAAATTAAATAAATAGACATAAACACAAATATAATTCACTTGGGATGAAACAAACAACAGACAGCAGTGCTGGGGATCTGATTTATGAGGGAAGGGGTAGGCCCCGGGATCCAGACAACTCCAAGGTATTCAGGCCTCTTTTATTTACTTATCTATCTATCTATCTATCTATCTATCTATCTAACTATCTATCTATCTATCATGTATTTATTAATTTTTAAAATTTGTTTTTTCAAGACAGGGTTTTGGAGACAGAGTTCCTGAAACTCACTCTGCTGTAGACCAGGCTGGCCTCAAACTCACCCAGTTCTGCCTGCCTGTCCCTCCTGAATGATTAAAGGCTGCACCACTACACCTGGCAGGCAAATTATGTATATTTACAGACAGGGAAAGAGAACAACAACAACAACAACACAAAAAAAAAAAAAAAAATGAAACAAACAAACCAAAAAACCAAAAAAAACAAAAAACAAAAAAAAAAAAAACAAATGGTCCAGAGACCAGAGAGCCTAAGGAGCTGGAAAGAAAGATGGGGATAATTTAAGAAATTATAATCCCGTAGACAAACAGATAGACACACACACACACACCAAAAGTAAAATTAGCCAGTATGTGGTGATGTATGCTTGTAATCCTAGCACTCCAGAGGCAGGGGCAATCTTGTCTCTGTGAGCTGGAGGCCAGCCTGGTCTGCAGAGCTAGTTCCAGGGCAGACAGGATGACTCTGTAATACAACCAAAAACACAAAACTACAACAGAAGGTGAAATTGCCAGGTCTTATTGGCACAGGCCTTTAATCCCTGCACTAGGGAAGCAGAGGCACTTGGGTCTCAGCGAGTTCTAGGGCAGCCAGACCTGTTACACAGAGAAACCATGTCAGCCAGGATGACAAAGGTAGACTCTGTCTCTTCTATAACTCCGGGAGTGTTTAACCAAAAAATAGTATAGGCTTGGGCCATGGACACACACACACAAAAGAGAGAGAGAGAGAGAGAGAGAGAGAGAGAGAGAAGTTCCAGAGACCCTAGGGAGCTGGAAAGATGGTGATCAGCCTCACTCCCACCACTGAGGGTGGGACTTTTTCTTTATTAGACTCTTACAAACCATGTGATAGGAAATCACAACACGTCCACACGGTTGGGCTTTCCTGGCGGACCACCTAGTTATTTCCAGTTCAAAATAGCCATTTCCAGGTCAGAACATCTCACGTGGCTAGGACTCCGTGGCTTTACATGGTTGCCTAAAGCGCACACGGCCATGTAATCTACACACATGCGTGGAGTAGCCACATGCAGTCCTGTACGCATGCTCGGCTCACTCTTTAAAAAGCCGGTGCCATTTTGCACAGGTCTCTCTTCTCTCTCAACTCTCTCTCCTTTCCTCACTCATGTGTGTGCTTCACACAGGCCTGTCACTTCTATCCTCTATCCTATATTGATAAACAATATAGCTCTTCTGTGGATTTGTCGTGTTCGGGACGTGTTCCTCTCGGGGTAAGAGTGCCAATAAATAACTAACACCATGGATAAATATGATTCTCTGTTCACTTTTTTTTTTTAAATTCAGAGATCCACCAAGGTGCTGGGGAGGTGGCTTGAGGGCACCAGCTCCTTTCCCAGAGGTCTTTCTTGAGTTCAATTCCCAGTGACCACACAGTGTCCCACAACCAACTACAATTTTTAAAAAATGCACAATGAGTCCAACATTCCTTACACAAGAGACTCAACACCCTTCTATATAAAGTGCCCCCATTCCCCAACAGAGAAGTCCCCTTTGATCTTTAAGAAAGCAGCATTTTTGTGCTTGTCTCCCTGTTTGTGCTATGTAATTGCAGCAGCAGCAGCATATTTAAAATAATTTGGAGTAGCTCACTACTTTTATGGCAGTGCTCAGAAAGAAGCCCTGGGCTATGCAGTGGGATAATTTGTCAGGAGCACAGATAGGCCCTGTCTCAAAAAAAAAAAGTTAAAAGTTGTTTTGTTCCCCCTCCCCTCAGAAACCTGAAAATGATTGAATTCAAATCAGCAATGAAGGTTTTCCCCAACTCTAACAAGAAAGTAATGTTTAACTGGAAGGCAACAGATATGCAATAAGTAGACAAGTGGAGCTGTGGCCTCACTCTTGAGTCTTTCTTCCCTAAAGTTTCTGGCACAAGGTCAAGAGCTTAGACCTTGAACTTTTCTAGCCTGTAAAGGCTGTGTATCAAGGCAGGGCATTGGTGGCACATGCCTTTAAAATTCCAGCACACCTTTAGGCCAGCCTGGTCTACACCAAAATTACATGGTGAAAACCTGTCTGGAAAAAGAAAATGAAACAAACTCTGTGTATCACACTCCTGCCAGATGCCCCCAGAGGATAGATGTGGACATCAGGGCCCATGGTGCTGGAGATCCAACCAACCCCTCATTTATCTCGGCATGAGGAATGAATGGGAGAAAACAGAAATCTGGAGAGAGAGAGAGAGAGAGAGAGAGAGAGAGAGAGAGAGAGAGAGAGAGAGAGAAAATCCCTCAAGGAAATGAAAACATGACACTACACAACCCCTGGCACACAATGAAATCAGTACTGTGAGTACACTTATAACTCTAACTTCCCACTTTAAAAAAAAAAACAAACTAAGATTTAGGTGCCAAATTTCATATATGTTTTTCAAGACAGGGTTTCTCGTCGGATGGTGGTAGGTGCATGCCTTTAATCCTACCACTCTGAAAAAACAAAAAACAAACAAATAAAAAATTCCTGCCTCTCTGTTTCTTTCTCTCTCTCTCTGAAATTAGACTAAATAAAGATGATTTGTTTAATTTTAGTTTCATGACATTTCTTTTTTTTTTTTAATTCCAACTCATAACCACTGGAGAAGGAAATGTTGTTTTTCTCTGCAACAGAATCTCACTACTGAGTATATGAACCACACACACCTCAGACCTCAGGTAGATTTGACTGGGTGGGTGGAGAGTACCTGGAAGGAGTTATGAGAAAGCAAACCATGATCAGAAGACGTTATAGGAAATTTTAAAAAAAGGAAGGAAGGAAGGAAGGAAGGAAGGAAGGAAGGAAGGAAGGAAGAAATCATCTATGAAAAAAACAATTCCCACCTGTAGTGGGCACTGTCTCCACCCATAGACCTTGAGCTATCCTAAAAAACAACAAATAAAGTAAAATAAAATAAAATAAAAAACAAAAGGGGTTGGGGATTTAGCTCAGTGGTAGAGCGCTTGCCTAGCTAGCGCAAGGCCCTGGGTTCAGTCCTCAGCTCCAGAAAAAAAATTCAAAAACAAAATTAATAATAATAATAATAATAATAATAATAATAATAACAATAATCCCGGGTGGTGGTGGCATACGCCTTTAATCCCAGCACTCAGGAGGCAGAGGCAGGCGGATCTCTATGAGTTCAAGGCCAGCCTGGGCTACCAAGTGAGTTCCAGGAAAGGCGCAAAGCTACACAGAGAAACCCTGTCTCGAGAGGGAAAAAAAAAAGGACACAGCTGAACTTTGTGCCTGTAAAATGTTAGGATTCCAGCCACTCCTCCAGCTATTTGACCACAAGCAAGGGGCCTTATGTCATCTGTGCACTGTGTAAGCCCACATGCAGGGAGAGAGAGGGAGAGAGAGAGAGAGAGAGAGAGAGAGAGAGAGAGAGAGAGAGAGAGAGAGAGAGAGAGAGAGAGGAAGAAAGGAAGAAAGAAAAGAAAGGAACGAAGGAAAGAAGGAACCAAACCCCTCCAAAGAACTAAAAAAATATAAACAAACAAACCAACCAACCAACCCTGTGTGTGTGAGTGTTCCTTTTCTTCATGCATATGTAACCCACTCCCAGCTAGCTAGTGTACAGTTCTGTCCCAGGTGAGGAATATTCAAAATATATAGTGTTGGGGAATGTTATGGGATTTTAAGATGCTTCATTCATTCGTTCATTCATTCGTTCGTTCATTCATTCATTCATTCATTCATTCATGTCTTTTTCTTTTTCTGGTTTTCTTCGAGATAGGGTTTCTTTCTCTGTAGCTTTGGAGCCTGTCCTGAACTAACTATCTCTGTAGACCAGGCTGGCCTTCCTTGAACTCAAAATGATCTACCTGCCTCTGCCTCCCGAGTGATGGGATTCCAGGCGTGCGCCACCTCCGCCCGGCAAAGCGCTTCATTCATTTCTGCTGCATGGCAAAGCGTTACCAGGAGATGAAAAACCAAACCAGTGTCCACTCTCGGAGAGACTGTCTCCACCCCCCACCCCCCACCCCGGCCCCGGCCCCGGCCCCGGCCCCACCCTCCACCCCCCAGGTCAATCAGACAGATCCCAGGAAATCTGTGGGTGCGAGGACTGACTCTAACCAACCAGTGTCTGGTCTGGAAAGAGGAGGGTCAACAAAGAGGAACCAAATTCCTCCAGGCTTCCAAAAGAAATCATCTGAGAAGGAAGTTCTCTGTCTGTTATTCAGGAATGACGCTCTTCCTGATAACACTCTTTCTGAAAGTGTACAGGACAGTGAGTGAGTGAGTTCTGAAACACGCCCACTAACGTGGGGATTTGAGGGACCAATGAAATGAAAAGTCAACAAACAACCAGGTTAGGGTTAAAATTTATTTATTTATTTATTTGTTTGTTTGTTTGTTTGAGGATGCCGTGGAAGAGGGCTAGGGGGCAAGGGTTGTAGGGGAGGAAATGTCTTCCTAAATTTCTTCTTTTGTATGGGTAATTCGTGACTTGCTTGCTTGGGGAAGGAGAGCAGTTGCAGTCAGTCCAGACCAGCTGTTGTGTAGTTAGTCTCAGAGGCAGTCGGATCCAGTCTGGATACAGAACAGAAGAAAGTAAATGGAATGAGTTGTTTTATTCGAACACTTCAAAATCTTAGGGACAGTCAGTACCCTCCTCACCACAGTGCTCCGATCTCCCACCCACCACCCCAGTCTGTCGTGAGTGTGCGCCCAGCCAGCCAGCCAGCCAGCCAGCCAGCCAGCCAGCCAGCCAGCACTGAACGATAGACAGATAGATAGATCAAAGTAGAAAGTCAGAAGGTGCTTTGCAGCTGGGTGTGTTGACTCTCACCTTTACTCCCAGAACCAGTGAGTGAATGAGTGAGTGAGTGAATGAGTGAATGATTTGGAGGCCAGCCTGTTCTTTGCAAGTTATGTTTCCAGGACAGGGCTAGCTAACATAAGATAAGATAAAATAAAAATCGGACAGCTGAGGAATGTGTGACTGACGCACGCACGCACACATGCAGTCAAAAATAAAGGCAGCGGAAGACAGTTTGACTGGTTATATGTATTTGAAACAACAAAAACAACAACCACCACAACCACCACCACCACCACCACCACCAAGAACAGTCACAAC